>NC_056733.1:1209348419-1209648419 GCF_019279795.1 Protopterus annectens | reverse complement strand
GTCCAAAATGATACAAAAATCACTGAACCCACAGACATTGCCAACATACTGGCAGACAGGTTCAGTGCAAACTTCACCCCCCTCTCCCCCCCTAAAGGAGAGATAACTATCCCAGTGGAGTGTAGCCTCCCAGACATCTCAAATGCGCAGGTGAAAGCTGCTCTCTAAAGCTAAAAACACAGCATCAATGGGACCGGATGGTGTCCCCGGCTGTGTGCTACACGAGCTAAATGAGGAATTAAACCCGCACATAAGGCAGCTGTTTAATCTCAGCCTTACCACAGGATACATGCCCAAGGAGTGGCGTACGGCAACTGTGGTCCCACTCCACAAAGGCGGTGCCTCTACTGACCCTGGTAATTACCGCCCCATAAGCTTAACAAGTCTAGTCTGCAAAGCTATGGAGAGGATCATAACGGAGCTCATAAACAAAGATATAGGGGACTTCAAGACATTGGACCCGACCCAGTTTGGCTTCGTCAAGGGCAGATCATGCCTTTTGAACTTTGTCGACTTCTTCGAAACAGTCACCAAGGCCATTGATGAGGGAAAGGCAGTCCATACAGCCTACCTTGACCTTGCAAAGGCTTTCGACACAATACCCCACTCGGGTATTGTAGAAAAACTTACCAGCTTAAATGTAAACCCATATGTCACAAGATGGGTTGCAAACTGGCTTAAGGACAGAACCCACAGGGTTAGAGTTGCTGGCGCTATGTCAGACTCCAAGCCGGTCACAAGTGGTGTCCCACAGGGCTTGGTCCTTGGCCCCCTATTGTTTGGCATCTACTTCTCAGAAGTACAGGCCAACATGGGAGGACTTTGGCTGACAAAGTTTGCAGACGACTGCAAACTGGGCGCCATAGTGGAAAGTGCATCGGACATGGATATCCTTCAGAAGGGACTCACGGAAACAGATAGCTGGTGCCAGAGCCATGGTCTGAAGTTAAATGCCAAAAAATGTATAGTCATACCCTTCAGGAAAAACAAGGTAACTCCAAGCTACCATATAGGTGGCAATCCACTAAGCACAGAAGAGGTTATCAGGGACCTGGGGACCCAGGTTGACAGTGGCCTTTCTTTTGACACTCACGTTGCTAAAGTGGTTAGAAAGACCTTCTACATTGCCCACCTGATCATGAAGGGATTCACATCCAGATCTAGTGAGGTCATTGTTCCCCTGTACTCTTCACTTATCAGACCAATGATCGAGTACAATGCCCCATTCGGGATGTATCTCACCCGACATCTGCAACAATTGGAGAGACCCCAAAAGTTCCTCACCAAAAGGATAAAGGGACTCCAAAATCTGTCATACGCTGCCAGATTGAAGAAACTCCAGCTCTATTCAGTCGCATACCATCTGCTCAGAGGTGACATGTGCCTGACATACAAGGCCATGTCCAACCCGGAATTAATGGACATGCTCCACCTCAAAAAATCCAAATCCACCAAAACCACTAGAGCAAGCGACTTAAACCTTAGCACGGATATAAATAGGACATGCTGGAGGGATAGATTTATCACTCAGAGAGTCCCTATGCTGTGGAATAAAATCCCGGTCCATGTGAGGCAGAGCACCTCGCTGGCTCTGTTCAAGAGAAATCTTGACCTGTGGATGGGAGATCGTAGGTTTACCCCGGGAATCATCTCTGTGTCACTGCTGGACAGAGGCCCAACAAACTAATGGGCACAGTATTTTTTCATATAAGGGGTGGCGTAAGCCACAAAACTTTGGGCTAGGCTTATAAATGCCTTAGGGCAGATAGCCTAGTATAAACCTATGAACCTATGAACCTATGATGATATTGAGTGCAAGAGATACAGGAATTGACAGACAAGGGATAAAATTTTCTGGGGTAAAGTTTGCCCTGAATTTGGCTACTGCTGTGTTAGCTGGTCATACTGGGTAGTGTCATTCTGAATTAGTTCCAGACACTGCTGGGTGTTGTTTATTGGTTTTCTAATATAGATGCAGAAGGAATTATGATTATCTTTTGCTTCAGAGGTTAATTTAAGTTTGTGTTAAAATTTACATTCCATACTATTCCACACTGAAAAGGTCTAACATTATTTTTTAAATAAATATTCATGGGTAGTAATACTGAATCATATCAGTTCATCAAAAAAACTGAGTAAGAAGAAATAGTTTGCCACCTTCTATTCTACCTAGTTGGAATTTAGCAAGGGTTCTATATTTTGCTCTACATTGTCCATATTTTGAAGATGGAAGTTTGATAAATAAGGAAAGCAGTTGATGGAAGAAAGCACAATGCAGCTTGAGACTGATCACATTAAAGTCATCATTGCTGTGACTTGTTAGGGGAGGTGGAACAGAACTTAGTGTCTGAAAGGAACAGGCTGAAATACATTACAGTGATTGCTCTTTCATTTTTTCGGGCAGAAAATCAGATAATCTGTGGGCAGTGGTAACAGTACTGCCCACAGCACAATACATTTATATTTATTTCTTCATTTATTTTTTACATCAGTCTACAAGGGGGTGCCCTATAGCAGCAAGTGGAACTATATTACTATAACGTTTATGTTTTTTATCTTCTCAATGAAATATCAGAAGTATAAACAGCTACTGTCAAGGGTGCAGAGTTTGATCATTTCCATCATGTATTGTTCAGCCTTCACATGGCTATTCAGGGCACTAGGGTCACCACTGAAACAGGACACTTGTGTCCAGTGGGATTACCTGGTTAACTGATGTATAAAATAGAAATAAATGCGGGCATCATTTTTTTGAGGACAGGTAATATTCAAAAATAAACAGCAGTTAATGATCACTTCTGAGTGATTAGTGATGTGGTTTGCTGGGGTGAATAGTGTCTGTCAAAGAGAACCATGAACATTACATTTGTGATTTCTTCATAGTCAGACATAGTGCACTGTCTCAGAAGAGGCATAGTCTGTGTTATCACTATGTACGCTTTTGTATCCAAATGTCTTATTAGAACTCCCCAAATTTATTTTTTGTGAACTGCCTTCAGGGAACTGACACATGGTTTCTTGCATACAACTGGTAAATCCAGCGTTTAAGAGGTGTTTTTTGTCACAATTTGGAACTGTGGTAAAAGGAAGAAGAATTTCTCTTTTTCTTAAGAGACAAAAAGAAAAATCTAGCAAAGCTAGACTTTCTACTGTGTGATTCCTTAAACCTCTTGCATTAGAAGCAACATGGGATATATGCAAATTACCCTTTAAGGACATCAGGAGCTTTAACTAAATGACAATTCTGAATGTCCATGGCTCTTTTCTTTTAACTCTATTTATCAACAACTTTAGGCCATTATAAAACCAAATACCACTAGCTGTGGACATGGATACATCTGCCTGCCTAACAACATCATAAACACAGCATAAGTAGAATGTTTGGTTAATATTTGGAAACACAGGGTTGTCATACCCAGCTGATATCCATAAACATTAGGGTGTCTGCAAAATATCCCAGCTAACAAATAAAACAATAAGTAAAAAGGTCACACAGAAAAAACAATTGGTTAAAAAAACACAAAAAGAAAAATCTAGTAACGCTAGACTTTCCACTGTGTGATTCCTTAAACCTCTTGTATTAGAGGTGACATGGGATATATGCAAATTACCCTTTAAGGACATCAGGTGTTTCAGCTAAATGGCAATTCTGAATGTCCATGAGTTTTTTCTTTTAAGTCTATTTATGTACAATTTCAGGCCAATAAAGCCAAACCCCACTAGCTGTGGGCATGCATGTTTCTGCTTTCTGATGGCATCATCAGCACAGTATAAATGGAATGTTTGGCTAACACTTGGAGACATAGGGTTGTTGTACCCAGCTGATATCCATAAACATTGGGTTGTCTGCAAAATATCCCAACTAACAAACTAAAACAATGAGTAACAGGTCACACAGCAAAAAAACAATTGGTTAAAAAACAAAAAGAAAAATCTAGCAAGGCTAGACTTTCCACTGTGTGATTCCTTAAACCTCTTGTATTCAAAAAATCTAAGTCTGAGTAGGAAGATATAGGAATGGATATAGTTTTTTTCCCTCAGATTTCTGATTCAAACTCAGAAGAGAGCTCAATGATTTTGTCTGTGGGGGTTGGGGTTAACTTTCTGTGAGACTATTGTAGAGTGTGCTGGTGTTTACACTAGGAGAACACTGACATTTCTCAGTCCATCATAAAATATTATGAGTTATTACAAAAGGACTTTTCAGAGCCTACACCCATTCCTCAAATTCTGTCTGCTTTATAGGATGTGTGTGTTTTCCTAATAGATGGTCAGCTGCCCCTAAAAAGGCAGATAGGATGTATAAAGTTCCTCAGCCTTTTAAATGTTATAAATTATTCCCATATCTGGCCCAGCAGCTATAGCTTTAGTCAATTCCACTGCTATTAAGCACTTAGTTAATTCCAGTCCTACTCTTTTTGATAAGCATGGAAAATGGTTGATAGGTATGGGAAAAATGTGTATACTTTTACAACTTTGATTTTTTAAATTTGAATTGTCACTCATATATTAAGGTTTGTTTCAACAAATTATGAAAAGATGAGGAATGTTTTATCTGCAGTTTATTCTTGTGAGGAAAAACTCCTTTAAGTAACTTAAGTTTCTTCTACTGCACAGGTCACTACTCATTGTCTGCAGTGTGTATGACTCTGTTGGTACTTTCTCCAGGACTGTGGCCACTGGTACTGTTTTAAGGAGGTTTGCATGACTGCATTCTCGGAAGCTCCGCGATGATGTTAAAAATGAAATTTTAAATTCTCCCTTGAACAGAAGATTAGTTTTTGTCTGCTCTGCTACAGAGAAAAAAAATGATGAGAGGGGCAAGCTAATCCAGGGAATCTTTAAGATTTTTCAGCCCTCCTTTAACAAATTGTCCAAGGGATTTTTTATCTCTTCATCCATTGTTGGCAAAAACTGATTAAACAATCTCAGCAACATTCAGGTAAACAGGCATTTAAAAATAAATGGCAAAAGGGTTCCAAAGAAAAGTCTTGAATTTCCCAAAACCAAGGACGGTCCAGCAGGTCTGGTTCAAGAGACTTTCTGATCCCTTCCCATCCTGGCCCCTTTTTTCTTTCAGAAAGTCTGAATCTCCATTTTCCTCTTTGGCAACAGATTGTTTTAGGCAAATTGGTTCTGAAAATCATTCATCAAGGTCACAGATGGCAGTGGGAGGAAATTGGGGTCTTTCCTCTTCTGCTCTATCAGACTCTCTTGTTTCCACTTGTTCTTCATCACATCCTTATTCATCCAGACTTCAGATGGTTCATATGAATGTGTGTGTCTGGATGACATTATCAGTTCTCTGCCATGCCCTTTCAAGAATGCTCACAAGGTGTCTGGCTCCAGTTGTAGTTCATTGCAGGCTACAGGGTATGTGCATTTTTCCATATTAAGACAACTTGCTTATCTTTGCAGCAACTTTTCAAGGTATCAGGAATCTCTCTCAGGTGAGAGATCTGCTACACAAGCTGGGATTCCAAGAGAACATTCTTTCTTCACTCCATCACACAGGATTGTGTTCGTGGGATATTAACTAGACACCTCATTTCAAAGAATTTTCTTCCACCAGAAAAATATATGTTTATTTAGATCTATTTCTAAGGTTTTCCACTCAGACATTGGGGTATAGCTCATTGGGATGAAGTCTGTAAAAATTTAAATTAGGGGGTATTTTGTTTTTTGACCCATGAGATGCACTTTTTGGAATGAAATGTTTATGTTGCTTTATCTTGGCATATGGTTGTCAGTGTTCCATTCAGAGAACAGTGTTGTGAAAGGGGAATGGTTTGGTCAGCAGTTTAAGGGAGTGGGTGGACAGCAATGTACTGCTGTGGGTGTGGCTTGCTAGGGGGCAGCAGCCTGGGAACTGTGAGTACAAATCTGAAAATCTTAGCTATATCCCTGGATTAGGTGATCCACTCAGGGGTGGCCACTAGCCAGAATGAACAAGGTTGATGTCCATTAAGAAGCAGGTTCTTCAGGAATGCTTGACATGAGCCCTCCAAACTGAATGACCAGTTCTAAAATGTCACCCTTTCTATGGCATCATAGGGAATCATTCTGAAAAAAAATGCTGATTCTCTTTTTAAGCTTCACAAAAGGGATCAAGAAAAGAAACGGGAATTTTTAGGTACAAAAATAAAACAAGGAAAGAGTGGACAGAAATGGCCAGACTGAGCAAAGATGGGAGGGAGATGACAGATGACTGGAAAAAAGCAGATGTACTGAATGGTAATGGCTTCAGTTTTCACAAAAGGAAGCAATGGTACAGCACCTTGCTAGGGTATAATGGAGGTAGGGCAGAATGGGAAGAAAGGTGGTTAAGTGCCTGAATAGAGGGGGAAGAGATTCAGAGGGAAGTAGCTGCTGTTAGGAAGGCTAAAGCACAATATCCTTATTGGCCACTTCCCAGAATCCTTAGAAATCTGGCCATTGTGTTGGGAGACTCCCGGATGGAGATCTTCAGCAGGTCACTGGCTTGTGGAAGAGTGCCAGAGGAATGAATGGATGAATAATTACAACTGTCACACTGATATATAGGGTACTGCAGCAGAAAACAATCTGGATAATTACACGTCTATTAGCTTAATAACAGTAGCGAGGAAAGTTATGGAGAAAATCCAGTGGGGAAGGCTAGCAGTACTTCTAGAGGACAACGATCTCCAGGATAGCAACCAGCATGGGCTCATGGTCAGAAAGAGCTGTCAATCTAACCTGATGCAGTTTTATAACTGGGTTATAGTAGAACCTGCCAGTGGACAACCAGTGGATATAGTCTACCTGGAATTCAACAAGGCATTTGATTCTCTAACACCTGTGGAGCTGATGGGAAAGCTGGATGGATTAGGGAAGGGCCATGATTAAATAGTCAAGTAACTGGACAGCTGCTGTTTCAAATGCTAAGACACTGAAGCTTGTTGAGAAATGGACAGTATCAAGAGTCAAGGAAGTGACCAGAGGGGCACCACAATAGTTTGTCCTGGGTCCGGTATTCTACAATCTGTTTGCCTGACATACCTGAATTGACTGAGAGCAGGATTGACCTCTTAGCCAATTACACAATGATACTACCTGCAGCAGTGGATATTGGGGAAAGAGTCTTGTAAAGGATTTGGAAAGGAAAAGGCAGAATGGTGGAAGCTGAGGGTCAGTGCAAACATATGTGAAGTACTGCATTTGAGAGGAGCAGCACTGATAGCAAACGAGCAGAAAAAGCCTCTGGGTATGTTGAACACACCTGGAATGGACCACTGGATGCAAAGTAAGAGGGTGGTAGCAGCTGCAAACAGAGTGTTAGGGTGCATCATAAGTGAATAAATTCATGGAACAATGAGGCAATGCATCCATTATACCATGATACAGGGCCTTGGTCAGAACATACCTTCAGGACAGTTCTGTGCAGGTTTGAAGGCTATACAAGGAAAAAGAAGTCTGGATGATGGAGGGAATGAGGAAAACCTCTACTAGAAGATACACGAGGGAGAAGGGAAGGAATATGACCAGAGACTAGAGCAGCTGAAGTTATTCTCACATGAAGCTAGAAGAGACAGGAAAGATGTGATACTATTGCTCAAGATCATATCATGGTGATGTGAGGGGGACTCATTATGAACAGGAAGGACACAGGTAGAAGTAAGGGACACAGACTGCCAATTGAAGGGAATAACTATTCCTTAATCTCTAAAAGTACTGTGGAGTGGACTACCAGAATAGGTGGTGAACAGGGAATCCACACAGGCATTCAAAAGCAAACAAATTCACTAAAATTATACCCCCACCCATGCTATATTCCCAGATCACATACTCACATCTAACCCCCCCTTAATTATCCCAAGAATAAGTCATAAATGCATTAAACAGGTCAAAACCACTACTTCCATGGGGCTGGATAACATGCCAGGCTGCTTACTGGCCAGTTTGAAACAGTACTTGTCAGAACTCATAAAGAAGCTATTCAATATCTTTCTCCAAATGTGCCTGCTTCATGCCAGATGAATGGACAACAGCAATAGTCATCCTCTTGCTCAAGGATGGGACATCAACTGACCTAGTTAGTTACAGACCAGTAAGCCTGACCAGTTTCATCTGTAAGGCTATGACAAGGATCTTTATGGAATTAATAAATAAGGACATAGGCAACCTACAAACTCTTGTCGAGGCTTGTTCAGATTCATCAAGGAGGGATCCTGATCAATTTCTTTGAGAAGGATACTGAAGAAATGGATAAGAGCACATCACTACAGACTTCATATCTAGAACGCAAAAAGACATTTGACACCATTACACATTCAGACGTCATAGAGGAACTCTTAAAGTTAAATTTAAACCCTTATTTAACTCATTAGATAGCAAACTGGCTCACAAATACAGCCCAGGAAATTAGGGTGGGCAGCTCTAACTTCTGCAAAAGGCCAATCATTAGCGGCGTACCCCAGGATTTAGTCCTTGGGCAACAGGGTTCACTCCTTTTTCGCATTTACTTTATGGAGGTCAAAGCCAATGTTGAGGGTCTATGGCTGACCAAGTTGTCACATGACTGTAAACTTGATTAAATCATAAACTTCCCAGAGGGCATCAAGGTCCTCCAAGAGGGCCTTTCCCAGACATATAGCTGGTATCAAAACTATGTAATAAAACTAAATGTCAAGAAAAGTATAATAGCATCCTTCTGCAGGAAGGATCACCCTTCTAACTATCACATTGAAAACATCCCCTGAAAGCTGATACCATAGTCAGGGATCTGAGAACCTATATGAAAACTGAACTGTCCTTTGATCATCACATAACCACTATTGTAAGGAAGTCCTGTTTCATCACACAGCTTATATCTAATGATATGGCATCCAAGTCCAGGAATGCAATCATTATACTGTACTCTAATTAGGATAATCACTTAATATATATGCCTATTAGTGTACTAGGCACAACCAGAATGACCGCAATGCCTTCTCACTAAAAAAAAAAAAAAAAAAAAGCTTTTCCCTCTCTTAGGTATCATAGAAGCTGCTAACATGTAACCTCTGACTCACATATAAAGTCTCAACAGACCTTATCCTATCAGGCCTATTATACATTCATAATTACAATGGTAGAATCAACAGTCAAGTGATCTCAACCTCAAACAGAACATGTTGGAGGAATACATGTTTATTACAGAAAATACCACTCAATCAAGCCTGCCTTCACTCAGCATAAAGCAGAGTACTTCTCTTATTTTATTCAGAAATCCAAACGACTTGACCACAAGCCCAAGAAACTGATAAAATATGTAACTATTTAATTGAAGCGCTTTTTGTCACCAAGAATGCAATAACTTCTTCAGATACCATCCAAGTTACAAATCACTTTTTTTAAAAACTTTGTAAAACATCACATGGTACTAGAAAACCAATCAACTAACAAAAGTTTAGTTACATCACTACTAGAATTAAAGCAACAACACAAAGTGTTGTTTTCTTAAAAAATTAATTCAATGTTTCTATTTAAACAAGTTGATGCCATCACAATATTAACCAACCTTGTCATTACAAAAGAGAAAACATCCATTTGAACTAAAATCGGATGAATAATGAAAAGATAAAACTGAAAATAACAGTAGGAGAAACATTGAATTAATTTTTTAAGAAACAACATTATACATAAGAGGAACCAAGGGGCAATTAAACCTATACTTAGTGCTTACACTTTTAACTCTCGGTTTAGTAGTCCACCTAATAACATCTTGAACCATAGTTTGGACCAACAGTCAGACACAAGGAATGATAATCTAACGTCCAACTATAGAATCAGTCTTATAACCACTTATTGTAAAGACAGTTCTAAAGTGAAATGTATTCTATTTAAAAATCGGGAATTGATTAGTAATGATAACTTGTTAGTCAAAAAACTGGGAGACAAACCAATTTTAATTTTTAGAAGGGGTACTAATCTTAAAAATCTTCTGGAGAGCAAAGTGCCAACTGATTCTAATACGTTGAAAGGTATGTACACCTGTGGCACATGTAGGATGTGCCAATACGTAGAGGTAGGAAAGGCCTTTACTATCAACCATACAAATTTCAACCTTGCTTACAAATTGAATTGTGATTCCAAATTTGTTGTGTACATGGTGAAATGTCAATCTTGTATGGCATTCTATGTAGGTAAAACGGAGCGTAGGCTCCGTGACAGGGTCTACGAACACATATATGCTTTGGATAGAAATAAGTTTGACAATGCATTGGCTAAACACTCCCATTCAACAGGGGGGGCATAAATTTAAGTTTAAAGCCATTGGCCAGATACAAATGGATATTAGAGGTGGACATAAGGGATTACTGTTAGAGGAACATGAACTAATCTGGCAACTAAGGCTAAATGCTTTTAGTAACCCAGGTTTGAACGAAGCATGCAACATAGCTTGTCTTCTTAAACTGAAGAGTCTAAACAGATACAATCTGTCTCACTTGTGAGTGGGTAGTGTTTACTATAATACTTAGTATTCCTACTGTTATTTTCATTTTTTATCTTTTCATTATTCATCCGATTTTAGTTCAAACGGATGTTTTTTCTTTTGTAATGACAAGGTTGGTTATTATTGTGATGGCATCAACTTGTTTAAATAGAAACATTGAATTCATTTTTTAAGAAAACAACACTTTGTGTTGTTGCTTTAATTCTAGTAGTGATGTAACTAAACTTTTGTTGGTTGATTGGTTTTCTAGTACCATGTGATGTTTTACAAAGTTTTTAAAAAAAGTGATTTGTAACTTGGATGGTATCTGAAGAAGTTATTGCATTCTTGGTGACGAAAAGCGCTTCAATTAAATAGTTACATATTTTATCAGTTTCTTGGGCTTGTGGTCAATTCGTTTGGATTTCTGTTTTTTTCGTTTTTTACCAGTTTGGCTTATTTTATTCAAATGTAATTTTGATGACTGGATGGGAAATCATAAATTCAGGTCTGGTTAGCACACATGCCTCTAATGGAAAAGTGCAAGAAGTAATGTGTCCCAACATATCCTTGTTCTGCCTGCTCTGGGTTATTCATGCACAAAATATTGGGACTAAAAACTATCATGGGAATATAAGGCTAGGCTTCTACATATCCTGACAGATCAATAGCCTAGTAAGTAACTATGAATGAAGGTAAATGGAAAGATAGGGATGGATGGGTGGTAGAAGGCTGAGATACTTCAAGGGCAGACTAGACAGACTTATTGCTTCCTTCTGTCATGCAAATGCAATGTAATGAGATCTGGAAAGATTCTTGGATGTATGCAATGAGTTCATAATCAAGTCTACTATTAGGTACTCATAACTAACTAATTTTGATGACCCATCATTGAGTAAGAACTGGAATTCTATAACTTTAGCAGAAAACAATTCCTATCTACAGTGCAGATGGCAGAGAACAAATCTCCAATATATTTATTCTCGATCAAAGGATCTGGACACACTAGTTAAAACCCCAGCCAATTTGAACAAGGATGTAATACATTTGCAGGCCATTAGATTACCATGATGCTATGGACTACGAATCTTTGAGAGACTGTTCATAAGACAATAAAACTTAAACAGTTAAAAATTGAAAATTAATAACAGTGCAACTGTAAAATTATGAACTTATATTAAAAGTCCATAGAAAAATAACTATATCAAATAAAAAAAGGTTTAAGCCTTATGAAAGGCAGTTTTCTAGGATGTTCGAAAGGAGGAGTCAGAAGTCACTATTGTAACTAGTATGATAGTGAATTCCATATTGTAGGAGCGTGAAACTTTAAGTATTTCTCTGCAGCATTCTCTAGGCTCATTCCTAGAATTAATTGCAATGCCTGACCAGTTAATTTTAACCAGTGAAACTGGCTCCTGCAGTGTAAGCAGTGCATTAAGATAGGTGCAGCACTCAGTGTGAAGTACTATTACCTTATAATCTATCTCTGATGCTGTTGTCAGACAGAGTAGACTCTACAGCACAGAGATACAATTGATAATAATGAGCAGAACCATGTGAAGTTCCCACTCTGGGCCAGTAATCAAAGAGCCTGAATCCTCACCATTGACACTGGAGAGGGATGTTCACTTGGAACAAAAATGGATGCACCCAGTATTTCCAGATGCAACTCTCTGCATCAAGCACAGTTTCCCTTAAGATCACACAGGGAACACGCTCAGTCCAGGGTCTGAGTTTCTCTATCTGTCTTCCTCCAGGACCCAAGTAAGACTCCTCACTGACACAGCTATAGAGTTGAGACCTCAGCTGACTGTCTAAGCCAAGTTCTCCACCACTGTCTCTATGAAACCAATGCTTCATGCACCTGCTCCAATCAGCTGATGCACATGCTCTTTGAGATTTGATTTGCACACACACACACACTCACACACACACACACACACACACACACACACACACACACACACACACACACACACACACACACACACACCTGAGAAAGGATGGCACAGATTTACTAGCTGTCCCCCCTTCTGCCAAGACTATAAGGTAGTAACACTGCCACCAGACACCCCAAAGCCAGCTACTCTAAGGCTCTTGCAAGGGATGGCCACAGTGTCACCAATAGGTATAAGTACTCTCAAAGTTAAACTATTCTCTAAAGGACCAGCCACAATGAACAATGTAAATATATTTAATAATAAATAATTAAAGAAAATGTTAAATATCTCTTTACAATAAACATCACAGTTTCCATCATAGGAAATATTAAAAATAACATAGATGGACAGGTTCATACAGTTAGAGAAAAAAACAATGCTCAACTTATTACATCTGAGTGAAGTCTCCAGGTGCATCTGCAGATGACACCAACTGACGCCTCTAGGCATCAAATATTGCTTGTTCGTATTTACATCAATAATTCCAAAACCATGCTATGTACAAGGTTTTAAAATATTTTATCTTAAAGCTTACACAATAGCAAACTCAACTGCATTAAAATCTGACTTCTGTGTAGTGCAGGTACATAGATATTAACTGTTGTTTTTATGATATTAATTTATATAGATATAATTTTCACATTTTTCTAAATATCTCAACAACCAAGTAACACAGACATAACTCCTTGGCCTCACATGAAAGCTCTCAGCTAGATTAATAAAATGCTGCTGACAGTATGTGTACAACTTGAGAGGGTGCTGAGATAGTGTAAGTTGTTTACAAAATATTACAAATGCAATAGGTAATGTGTTTACTGTGAATTATAAAATTTAGCTTAAGACTTAGAACCCAAAGAATACTATCACTATAAAAATAGTCTGTGCTCAATAGTTTGCTATTTATACTACTTTCATAATCCTTAGGGTTCCAGAGATATGAGTATTTGTTTGAAATGTGAGGACATAATTTGATTCTGTGAAAAGGCTTAGGCTCCGCCCAGTGGAAGTTACAGTACAAACTTCCTGACCTCCATTGGAGTGAATGAGTTATGATCTCAAGATATTTTCCTTATTAGGGCAAGGCAAGATGAAGTAGGTGAGGGGTTCTTCCTTGTCATGTTACCAAAACAGATTGCTCTGAGACTTCAGTCTCACGTAGTATTAAACATTATTTTAGTGATGGATTACAAAAGGACATCACATACCTCTGGTCATCTGATATCTGGTTCCCATTGCTAGAAACTGCCAGGATTTAGCACGTATGTGTCAATAATACACACACATAGATCTTGCTAAGATCTGATGAAATTTCTGGAAGTCATAAATCATTTCAAACCTCCACCCTTCCAGAGTAGCAATTAGTTCACCCCAAAGGCAATACAGAGACATTCCTAGTGCAGACGTTTTGTCTCTGGCTGCACTGAGAATTGTAAGATACAATATTTATGGCCTAGGCCCAGTAATTTAATTTCAGAACATTTTACAAAGTCAGATGGATTGAGATTAACCTCTTCTCTTCCAGTATCATCTGTTAGAATATATACATTTAATCAGTTACAGTACAGTCAGGACCCACTGTTGGAACATTTTTAACATAAGCAACTTTACAAATACATTCAGCACAGCACCTGTACAAATCAGTTTGATATACAAATGACATATAATTACTTACAGAATTCCAGCTAGCTGTGTTGGCATATGTTACACATCCACTGCCCTACCTCTCCTGGCATAGCTGGCAATACCTCACATAGTCACAAACCAAATGGCATCCACACTGCAGAGTTCTGCACTTTCTTCAAACAATCATACTGGCTGAGTAGAAGACCCAAGTACAGGGCAATTCAATAATTCAGAGACAATAAGGCTAAGACATACACCACCATATTAATGTCCTTAGATGGTGTAAATATTTAAACTAGGTTATATTCTGGAGGAGATATCATAATGTTTTAACAGCAGGTGGCACTTATTCTATATGTTTCCACTTTTCATTAAAAAATGTCCCAGATACTAGTCCCTCAGCACAAATTCATACCTATTTTTAAAACATTTAGTTATGGCTGAGGAATATAATGTGGAGCAATAGAGGACCTCACAATCTCTCGACTTTCATTGGCCTGCATTTCTGTTGAGCAATGCCATTGGATCAAGAATCACACATGCATGGCTGTCTAAGTTATTCAGAGCAAGTAAAAATTCCAGAGTGAAGAAGAGATAGAAATGAGTGTCATCTACATAACTGTATTAAACACCTCTTCCTGTTTATTTCTCCAGTTGGAATTGCATACCCAATGAATAACAGCAAAGTCAGGATAAAGCCCTGTGGGACCCCACATCACACAGAGTGCCCCAAGAAAAAAACATTATGCAAGAGTCAGACCTCTGGGAGCATCTGGAGAGGCAAACCAGTCACTGAATTTAACAGTAAAGTTACAGCGTGAATGGAGGTGCTTAGTCAAGATTTCATTATCCACTGACTCAAATGCAGATGAGAGGTCAAGGGGAATCAAGATGCAGTAAAAATATTGCTACTTTACACCTAGGATGTCATTAACTCCTAAAACTCTGTTGTGGTAACTTTGGAAAACAGACCAGGAAGGACCAAGAAGGCCTAGAATCCAAACAAAAGAGAAGCACTCTGTCTACACAAAAGTTTACAGAATGTACTATAACTTTCCATTCAATGTGGTTACAGACATGGTTCCTTAAGCTAAGATGTAAATAATTATTTTCCTGAGAAAAAAAAAATTTTTTCAGAAGCAGAACACTGTCAGTAATCAGTTGTCTGAGTACATCTGAATATGGAATTAGCTTAGGTGATCATGAGGCAGTCTACAGATGGCAGATCCAAGCCTGAAACTGAAGTTGTGACCTCAGATGTGCTGACAAAATAAAACTCAGCCCAGCACTAATCCAAATGGTTATATATTGAGAAGTCACAAAGCCATATAAATGCTGCCAGTAAATCATGTCCATAAAGAGCATAGTGTCTGCCTCACAATCTTAAGCTAAAAATGCTTTCCAATTGGGACAGTATGGACCTACAGCCTGTACAAGGTTCTGAATAGGATCGATGGGTGGTGTTGGTATTGCAGAAATCATATTAAGCAATGAATTTGTCTTCTTATGTGTAATTTTGACTTGGGCAATGAATAATGTTTATCCATCCTTGAATTCTCCTCCAGTATGGCCGTGCACTTCAATTGCTATCACAGCCTTCATATTTCTTTGCGATCAAACCAGTACTGATGTGATCCAGTCAGCACTAGACGTATAATAAATGGGGTTACTAAACTGATAGCATTATTAATGCCCTTTATTATATGCCTGCACAAAAAGCTCCTTATCGTTTGCACTACAGTCACATCATATCACTCTCAGCATCCTGAAGAAATCTCTGTACTTGCATAGTTCAGTGATAGGTTGCCAAAATTTAATCAGGTGGTGGTCTGTCCAAGACACATGCCATGCAAATATGTTTAAATTTACCACACCAGAAAATCACATCCAGATCAACAGACATGATGACTTGGAAATACCTGAATGAAGAAGTAAATGGCATGTGCAATGTAGTCATCACATGTAATGATGTTCATCACTCACAACTAATTAGTTGAAAAAGCCCAACACTGTTTTGACAAGAAATCCAAGAACATAAACTCTTGTAGAAAATTTACAGGCTACACTGTAGATAATGGACTAGAGAAAGTTTTCTGTTTTGTCCTACTCACTTAAAAGATCAGGGTCAAACTGGTTGAAACCTCAAACAAAAAGCCACACCTCCACCAACAGTGTCATATTTTTGATCAAACACTACGTCTGTCTTGTTACTGTTAGGTGTTGTATTAAACAATAATGCTGTTACTGGTAATGCCTGTGAATCCTAGCTGAAGAATAGAATCTTTACATATTAGATGCAATAAGGGAGTTAAAAATATTAATTTTACTCTAGAGATGTGCTTAGACATCTTATCAGGAATTTGAGTACCCTGTTTAGAGTGGGCATGAGTTGTGCAGCAATGGCTAGAACTCACCACACGACGTCTCTAATGCAGTGTTCTGCATTGCCAGTATATAGCAATAGAGTCAATATGGAAGTGAAAAGGGTAAAGGGCCTTATACAAGAGCCCCATTCCTCAATAAAAACAAAAATAAAAATATGCTCACTAAATATAGTGTTAGACCAAGCCATCTAAATGTCAACAAACATTTACACATAAAAGCTAGATGTGTTATGGACTCAGCATGGATTAAACACTGTGATAATGAAATTTCTAACCAAAAGAGTAACTTGGTCAGCCAGAGGTCTTTGATGTTGGCTTTGACCTCTGATAAGTAGATACTAAAAAGGAGTAGCCTCTAGCACTGAGCTCTGAGGAACTTCACCAGTGACTGACCTTTTTCTGGAGATAGGGTCACTTATCCTGACTTCCCCTGTCCTATCTGTAGGCTATCCAATGGGTGGCATAGGGGTTTACTCCTAGTTTTGTGAGTTTGTTAACAATATCCTAATGAAGAATATTGTTGAATGCTTTGGCCAGGTCAGTATAGACAATATGTGCTGTTTTGTCTTCGTATGTAGCTTTGATGACGTTCTCAAAAAAGTCCACTAGTTTGAGTGGACTTTTCAGAAGCTATTTGCACATTTTTGGGATGAATGACAGGGAGTAAAAGTCTGACTGAAAAGGAATAAGGAGACATGGATGTGGCCCCCTACAGTACTCATGTTAAACTCCACTCCCGAGTTTTGCTGAATCACATTTTGATGGTTCGTGATTCATATTCCATGACTCAATCACAAACAATTCAATAAATATGAATAGACTTGTTAAAATGTTTAAAACTAGAATTAAGTTGTTATTAAATATATCATTATTTATTTATTTATTTATTTATTTATTTTTGATATTTTAAATCAGGTGAGTGGGCTGGTCCACATATTCTTTTCAGCCATAGCCTGAGTCACAGGCAGCAATGACAGTTGCAAGAATTATGAAGAATATGTACAAGACAGTTATGCATTTAGATGATGTATTATATCAGTTTTTTTAGATGGGACTTTGAGATTAAATGATAACATGCAGATTAGTATTAGAAAATATATTTACAATAAAAAATGGTGACCATAAACAAGTATTTACAATACAATATTTTTTCTTTTTATTTTAGATACAGAGTTGCATAGTAAGTACAGGGGTGCTACAAATAGTTTACATAGCTATAACAGTGACATGTATGAGTATTACATAGCTAGTGAGAGGAAAGCAAGATTCGAGTGGGATATACTTATATGAATGCATTCTGGCTATCAATTGTCTTATGTACTGATACATTTGTGTTCTTCCATCATGTGATCATAGAGCTTGATCTTCAATGCTAGGCACACCTGAATACTGTTACCTCTTGAGGAAGTGAGTTCCAGGAAGCAATGTTTCTAAATGTTCTACCTTCTGAGGGACTGAGCTCCAGGAAGCAATATTTTTAAATGTCTTCTCACCTATAACAAGAGGAAGTTAGGTCTGGGCTATGATGGCTCACCCTGTCATCAGTATGGCAGTGACTAGAGAGTTTCTGGATTAGCAACTCATATGCAAGGAGGGACACTGCTTACAGTATTGTAACCAAAATGTCTGGGAATTTAAGTGGACAGCAGCCCTTTCTGTTACTGACAGCTATCAGGGCTTTGTAAGGAATCTGCAGCGGAACTCCCTCTTGTCTAATATGGTGTTGAAAAAGGTATATTTCTTAGTTTATTTAATCTGCAGGGTTTTGTTGTTACAAGTGCAGTTTATTGCTGTTGTTGTAAACAGTAGTCTACCCCAGGATTTAGAATATATTGTTATTAGATGTTTAAAACAATATTTTGTCATGTCTGATGCAATATCAAACAACAACAAATCATAAAACATGTCAACCACCTGCAGAGTTGTTTCTAAGTAGGCATGTTCGAACTAGACTTAGTTCAATCAAGACCATCTTAAGTGTCGCAATATGGAGAAAGCAATACTAACAGAAAATTCAGAATGATGAATATGCAGCAGGCTGGTCCTACATGAGTCTGTTTTACAGTATTTTCACAATAACAGGAACCAGTCCGAAGAGGATTCCTAAAGTGAAAATCAGCAAAATGGCCCAATGCCAAATTATATATCTGAGGGGAGAAACACTAGTATTACGCAACAATGCAACAAAGACATAGTTATCAACTGAGATAAAAACTGGCTGTGGTAATTTAAAAGTTAAGGTGGGTCTGATGAGTTCATATTAAGAAACCAATGATGATATAATGAGCAAGCTGGAGGGACAGGTTCATAACCCAGAGATTGCCCATGCTCTGGAATAGACTTCCCATACATGTCAAGCAGAACACCTCACTGGCGCTCTTCAAGAGAAATCCTGATGAATGGATGGGAAATAGAAAATTCATCCTGGGGATCACTCCAGTGGCTCTATTTGACAGAGGCACTGGGAACTAATGTTGGGCGGCACAATGCCAGGGCACTTCTATGGGCTAGGCTTGTAAAGGCTCTAGGGCCATGCACCTAGTACACACCTATGAACAGTTGACATTGCTTACTTGGCATGGAGAATTAGCCTAGTACTTCATTGCAGATTGTTATGGCTAATGCTAAGTCAGAAATACCTAAAATACCTGAAGCAGCAGAATATTTTCCAGAGTTACATTTTAAAGGGCATGGAAAACTCTGCAGCAGATAAACTTGTGAAATGCTTTAGTCTCCAGTATAGTTGATTTATTTTCAGATGATGTATTTCGGCTGATATTAAGAGATGGACTCTAACTTCCTAGTCATTCGTCATTCTTGGACTTATATACTTAGTCTGACATTTTAATTAAAATGAGAGGGAGTGATTTGTTGTACTAGACAGGTGCAGTTCTGCTAAACGCCAGGTACAGGCATCCATAAAAGTGAGCCCAGGCCACAGTATAAAATGAAGCCATGTGTCGCAGTAGCCATTGGTTTATAAAGTGCACGTAAACAGTGCACACATTCTCCTTGAATGCCCTCTACAGCACTCTGCAGGTAGTGATAAAAGCTCTTTATAATCCACTGAAGAAAATTCTGCAAGGATCAGGAAAACAAAAGCATATTTAACTGATATATTACCAGCCATCATCTTGGATTCACTGTCTGTCATCAGATGGATATACCTTCTCAGCTACTTTTGTGCAGGAACAAAATAGGTCAATGTATATTACTAAACAGGGGACGCCAATAGAGTAATTCAGTGTATTAGAGGCCTAGAAAGGTAGTATGTCATTTCCCTTATTGGAGCAGGACATCAACAATTAAAAAAACAAGAAACAAAAAACAAATAAAAAAAAACAGATGGAGAAAATGTAGATTTCAGAAGATCATTTAAAAATGTGGATACACTAAATTTGATTGCTCAAGCTGCTATTTAAACTTCCCGCTACTTTCCTGACTGCATTACTAAATAACTTCTTTCTCTGTTTTCAAGTATCATTTGTATACTGCAGCTTGAATTACACAGCTCACATTTAAACTGCTAAAGATATCATTATTACCACTGCAAACCACCAAAAGAAAATCCAGCAGGACTTTAAATATTGTCTCCTAGTAGGAAAGGGTATGATTCCTGATTAGTTTGCCAGTTATAAACATGCAGTTTCTTGAAGTACACCAGGCAGCAACATGTGACATATCGAAATCAGTAATGTGGTGCTGTAAGTCTGAATATTGTAACTTTCCAAACATACAACTAAGCTGAACACAGCATGAAAGTGTTGTCAGAAGAACTCATTCTTTATTTAAAATGAACTCAGGTTTATTCTGAACAATGAATTATTTGATTATAGCATTTGTTTTTCTGTTCACTGCTCTCCTTTCCCATATCTTAGCCAAAAGACTGAGAAGAGATTATAAAACTAATTGCACTGTTCACTCTTAAAAGAGAAAGCTGCCCTTAAATAATTAAAATAATAGCAGATCTACTACAGCTGCTTGTCTGCTATACTAGTAGCTCATGACTTGCTCATTGCTACTTGCTTAAAAAAGCAAGTGCTTGAACTCCCATTAGCTCGACCTCCTATTTCTGTGTAGCATTCTCTATACCACATCCTTTAAAACATTTAGCCCTATCAGAGCATTAACTCTGACCATAAAACTGCTACCCAGGTCCCAGCTGCAGTACTTACTCTCGTACCCAAAAACACCTGAAACATAAACCCTGGGAATCATGAAGCTTGCACCAGGCGCAGGCATAGCGTAGGTGGTATAATGCCAAATGTAGCCGCCAAGCGATTCAGGTACGATCCAACTCCACGTGCACTACCAGCGTACACCATATCTGCGCAGCCCTCAGCACAGGTATGCTAATCACCCCATGCGCAGTACTGCACCATGCAAATGAAGGTACATAGCGATTCATGAAGTGGTGCAGGCATAGCGTAAGCCCACAGAAATGTAAACCACAAAAAAATGGTTTACATTTTGCCAAACAGAACATCGGAGCTATGAAAGCGGACCAGACTCATGTATTACTAAGTTAACATATGCCAATGGCTAAATATACAGCCAATGGCATAAGAAACGATGCACAACACCTAAAAAACAACATTTAATGTCATGTCCACAGTAACGCAAAGTACAACCACAGGGCATGTGTGCGCAAATGGGAACACAAGGAAAATATACACAAATGTCATAAAATCGCAATGTAATACAAATCATGATTTCACCATAATACTCAATGGTATGCATGGTACACCACAACCAAGCTGCAAGGGTTGCTAAGGGTCTGTGACAGTGTTTGGCATGGTAACTATGAATTAGTAGTCAATGCAATGCAAATGAGGCAAGTAATAGTGAATCGCAAACGTCCTGCCGGACTAAGGATGTACCATACGGCGCAGCGCTACAACACCGAGGAGTGGTTTGGAGGTATACATGACATCAGCAGTGGGGTGTGCCACCGTAGCTGTAAGCACATTGGAGCAATGCAAATCCAGCCTGCCCATTGCTAAGCAAAGCCGCAGGATAGGGGTGGGGATGTAGGTATAGCATCGTTTAGCTGAGAGCACATATGGTGCCCAAAAGCGCATGTGTACGTGGATGAAAACGTGCCTGAAACCCGGTAAGCGGACGCATGCGCCACGCACCATAGCTCAAACAGGAAGGTTAGGGGAAGAAAATAAGGAAATGCTGCAGTAGGGTAATTGGAGTACAACTGAGCAATTAACACCTATTAACTCACAGTGGGCAATCGATGGCAGCTAACAAGTCTGCTCGCAGCAACCTGCAGAACAGGATAGTGGAGGTGTGGGATTGCAAAGAAAAGAGAACTGCCATAGCAGAGCAAAGCAAACCTGCAGTAGATCGGCCATAGAACACATGTCGTAAGATAAGCCAGGTTTAGGAAAGTACAAATGAAAGCAGGCTGCTGGATGCATGCCAGAAAATGGGAGGGGAAACATTAAGAAATGTTAAGGGAAGGGCAAGAGGTAATCCACGGCAGCCAAATGTAATTCAACACCAAAGGCACCACAATAGCAGTACCTGTGGTAAAACACATAAGATACCCTGTAGCTCTGATGGTACATACACACCCTATGACATCATCAGTGTTCACAGCACAATAGTATAAAGTGTGAAGGCACCTCACACACACCTGTGTATTCCCAAACACTGCACCATCGGTGTAAACAGATGGGGAACTTTTACAATGTACATGTTGGGAGCTGCCATAGCTGTGATTCATCACCATGTGTTAGAGACTGAAGGTGTTGTGGAGGATGATGCTGACAACCACCACAGGCTCCGGAGGAGGAGAAGAGTGTTCAGACCAAGGGTAACCTACCAGGGGCTACATGATCTGGAGATAGTAGAGCATTACAGGGTGGACAGGGATATCTTACAGCAAATAGTTGAGCTGTGCCGGCCATGCCTGAGATCCAGAAACAACAGAGGGGAACCCATCCCAGTGGACACGAAGGTATGTGTAAGCTTGCGAATACTAGCCACAGGTACCTTTCAAAGGCCAACTGGAGATATAATGGGGATCTCACAGGCATCAGCATCCAGGGTACTACACCAGTTCCTGGATGCTATGTTACCACATGCCAATGAGCATATATACTTCCCCCGAACTCAGGAGGAGTTGGCCAGCAATATGCGTCTCTTCCACCAGGTGGCACACTACCCAGAGGTACTGGGTGCGATAGACTGCACGCACATACATATCAAGTCACCACCCAGTGAGCATGGTAGGCGCTACATAAACTGCAAGGGATACCACTCCATCAACTGCCAGGTTGTGTGCAATGCCCAGGGCATTATTATGGATGTGTGTGCCGGCAGCCCTGGAAGCTACCATGACTCCCACATCTGGCATGCCTCACAGCTGTATCAGGTATTTGTCAGGGGGGACATCCCACATGGCCACCTTGTGGGGGATGCTGGCTATGCACTGGAGCTGTGGATGATGACTCCCATCAGAAATGCACACACACCCATGCAAGAATGCCATAATTAGGCACACACACAAACCAGAATCATCATAGAGCATGTGTTTGGGATGCTGAAATCATGGTTCCATTGCTTGGACATATCTGGTGGAGCCTTGCAGTACTCTCCAGGCACGTGTGCCCACATCTTCATAGTATGTGCCATGCTACATAATATGATCCTGTGGAAACAGCTGCAGCAGGGACATAATGGTGAAGGCCCTCACAGCCCACCACAATTGCCAAGGCCATCACAGGCACAGAGGGATTCAGACCACGAACACCCTGTGCCAGCCCCAGTAGGCAGACGGAGGCATGCCCAATATGCCCATGCCTTGGCAAAGAGGGAACGTATAGCACATACACTGACAGTGTAGGCCCCTATGGACTGACACACTTCTCCACCTGCACACACAGTAAACTGGATGGCACACACACGACCACCTGTAAAGTGTAATGTATAGGTGGCCTACTGTGTGAATCCTACATAGGCAGCCCTCAACCATTGCACACACAACAGCTATTGGAACAAGGAATGTCAACACCTGAACAGTACACACCTAACAGCATATGTTGATACTGTATGTATAGGTTCCTAGGTACATCGGTAGGTACACGCCCGATTGTCAGAGGCCATTCATCAACCGAGGCAAACAGTGTCTGCTGTCGCCACCACATCGATTAACCAACTGTCCCTCAGTGGAGCAGAGGCAATTGCGGGATCCATGTGTGTAATCACTGTTCCCCACACACTCTGCATGGCTTACCTGGTGTGTTAATGAGGGGCTCCATATAATGTAATCAGGGATGTAGTGGCAAAGCATGGGAGTACCCATGACAGGTATCTGTCACCCCAGCATGCTCCACCTATGGTTGTGTGAAGGTGTAGCACATTATAGTGTGTGGCTCACTGTGACATACATTACCAATGCTGGAGCACATCCATTAAACATCACTTGGACATACCATTAATAGGTCTCATCCATATACATTTGATTGCAGTATGGAGTAACAGCCATAGTACAGTCCACATACAAAACACCATAACACGTGTACAAATCCCAGATGCCCAAGTGGTAAATGCACTGACTGTCGTGCATGTTCCCGGTCCCACGTCCTGCAAGGGACGTTATGTAATCCGAAGGCACGAATAATGGATGTTGGATGCAGGTCATCAGATCAGGTTTAGCACATGTCAGCGGGATTATGCATTGGCAAGTGCTGGTAAGCGTCATTTAAACATGAATATATGGATATGCGTGAAACAGGGCTAAGCTTTTCTGAATATCGCGCAGATCACGGTCAACGATGTCCAGAACAGGTGAAACTAGCATTATTCACCCCTGTACTAATAGTGCCTGCTCTGAAGGGTAGAACGACCACTGCCAGGAGTAGAACATGCAATCATGTACACAATCACCTAACACTAAGCTACCCGAGATGTACCAATGGCAGGTGTGTATTGTGACAGGTTAAAACACAAACGTGCGGAGTCCAGGAAACAGTATACACCGACATGTACACAACGAAAGGTGTGTTCTCCCTCTCACTCTCTCTCTATATATATATATATATATATATATATATATATATATATATATATATATATATATATATATAAAGGGTGATAGAGAGATATAAGTTGATATATACGTATTCACCTATATCTGCAAATATATAGATAGGTCAATGACATGTACACAACCATGGAGGTACAAATAAATAGGATACTGCCAACTATCGAATGTGTCACATACCGACACGCGTAATCACGAGGCTGAAAGACCGAAAGACCACAGTACCGGAACACTAGAACCGAGAGTAATATTATCACGATGTTAAGGGACATGTAGTTATCGCTGCCGGTGCTGCGGTCCAGGTAGGTACTGTGTTCAACTGTGTATGTGATTGCTGTAGTCTGTGTATGTGTGTGTTGAGGGTGCCGTGTGCATTTCTGTGGGACTGTAATGTGTGTGTGTGTGTGTGTGTGTGTGTGTGTGTGTGTGTGTGTGTGTGTGTGTGTGTGTGTGTTTGCATCGTGTGTCTGTTAGTGCTAACTCGGAGGTAGATCAGTACGGTAGGTGTGGTCATAGCTGGCTGTAGGCATACGGTTACCACCTGTCCCACTTTAAGAGGGACAGCCCTCCTGGGCAGTTGTGTCCTGACAAAAAATATTAAAAGGGCAAATGTCCGAGATTGTAGGACATAATTATGTCCCATATATTATGTAATAGTTGCATTAAATAGTTATGCCTGTATCTAAAATACGTAAATGTTACATGAAACATGATAAGTAGCTAAAGTGCTTCAAGAATAAGTATGTATTCAGGATAAAAGTATGTTCTATCCTGTGTACTGACCATGGGTATGTGTCGGCTTGGAAACACCGATGTGTGTCCTGCAAATGTCCCACTATGGCCATTTGAAAAGGTGGCAACCCATGCCAAAGAGGTTCAGTCACCAACACAACTGCAATGAGTGCAAATATCTGTGACAGAAATACACGAGACAGCTGTCATTTAGTAACATTCCCTTACATATCGATGTATTTCCAGAGGTATTGAAGTATCAACCTCACCTGCATGCTATATAGAAACCAATTAACAATGGCTCAATGTATAAGCCCGTAACAACCATAGTTTCTCAGTCTACTAAATGATAGGTCTTCAATTAGGGAAGGAGCCCACACACATATATGGAATATGTAGAAATGCAGTCCCCACAAACCTGTATATGCTATGTACACCCACCTACATCTTCCCCACATCCAAAACAATTGCAATACAGACTGTAATAACATCACAAACATCCACTCACTCAATTACATCTGCAGAACCGTTAACATACCTTGTGAGAGACACATTTGTAATGGCACCATGTGAAATCGTAGCTGTTGTATAATGGAACAGACGGCGATGTTACAGGTTTTGTTTGCAGTAGTCCCTTATCAGATGGTTGAGATGACAGGTACACTCACATGTAGAACCACATACTCTAGCCATCACACACAATCCATGGGGACATAAATTCAAAATATCCGTGTCTCTCCAAATAGCAGTTGCAATTCCTCACAACAAAACACATACAGGCCATCTCCCCGAAGGTAGGGCAAACGGGCAATGCCCAAGTGGAGAATTCAATTATACCCCACTGTTGCCACGTAATTTGCGAATGGAGTAGCGGCACAGCTGATGTGCATGTAATAATTTACTCAGGAACACCAATTGGTGGCAGGATACCACATGTTACAGGTATCGACGTATATAAGGATGCCTTGCCATACATTCAAACCGTAAGCTCATACCATAGAACCGTTTAAACAGTAAAGGTGTAAGAGAGATATTTTACGAAGACTCGGAAACAAGGTATGTAGAACACTCAGTATGTCAGTGTATGTAGAGCCTGTTTTGTAGTAATTAAAGTGTATGCAATGCATAAAGTGGGAAAAGGTATTATGTAGTGATGTCTTGTTGAGCATAGTAATGCTTGTAGAAATTGTGTGTCCTGCTGTGGGCCACAAGGTAAACATCTCATACACCACAAGGGATGCTACATGAGGGCTTTAAACACAACAATTCCACACCACCCGCCGTCAGTGGTAGGGTTTGTCCAACATGTACGTGCCATAGCAGGGGATAGTATATGTCGATATACTGTCACAGTAGGCATGTGTAAGGGCATATAATGAGAATAACATGCCTAGGGTGGTCCTGCTGTGCAAGTATGCTTTGCATTATGGGATAATGTTTAAAATATGTGTAATGTACAGTATTGTAGGTAGATATGTCAGATATTTTACACAGCATAACTGTTATATCATGCAAACAAAGGGTATCATTTATTGGCATGTAGAATACACAATAACAGGATACATATGGCTTGTAGTCACGGGACACTGTAACAGCATGATAGCTAACTGAAATGGAAGAGCTACTCAATTATCCATGCACAAAGGACATGTAATAGCTTCACAGGTTCATAGTGAGGTACTATGCTGTCTGGCCAAGTCCATGTGTAAGCCCAACGACAGTGTTTTCACTGGTGGCACCTCCCTAGGGTAGTGTCCTGTCTGTGAACAGCAGAGCCATGTGTTACCTGCACCTGTGTACAGTACAGCCACTGCAGTGATCCCTGGCATACATGTGTGTCTCCCATCCACCCATCGAGGTATCTCATGAAGAGTGCTAGTGAGTGTCCCTGCTTGATGTACATAGGAATCATGTTCCAAAGCATGGTGAGTGTCTGGTTCAGGAATGTATCCCTCAAGCACGTCCCACTCATCATTGCGTTTGTGCACATATCCATGAGCATGTTGCTCTCAGTGGCCTTTGCTTATGTTGCTTATGTGGAGTATATCCATAAATATTGTTGTGGACATGGGCCCTGTATGTTCAGCAGAGGTCACCCCTGAGTATGCAGTATGCAAATGTGTACAGTCGTGGTGTCCGTAGTTGTGCCGCATACGTCATCCTTCAGAGGTCAATAATCCTCATGGTGTGTTAATGTTGTGGTATGTAAAGGCGTTGCTGTTCCGTAAGGTACACCCCAAAAGGGGTGTTGTACCCCTGAACATGTGTCATACGTCAGGAGTATAGAGGTACAATGGGTGCCTTTGTTCCAGCTACAAACCCATTACAGATAAGGGTGGCCACGTAGAAGGATATCCACGCCACATTGGCAATATGGTTATCAAAGGAGTGGGTGCTATATACGTGTGTACTAAGATCCCGTATAATGTCACATGTATGTAGGGGACTACCACCTATGTGACAGTCAGTGGGTGATTGGTGTAATCCAAAGGGGATGTCTATGCACCTTGTGTTATGCAGCTTGAGGCCATGTTATTGACATCAGGTATCCATCACAGTGACACCCATATGGAGGGTGTCTGTATCAGCTGGTGGATCAATCATGGCTCCTTGTTTGCAGTCATCTGGAAACCTATTCAGGAAAGTCCCTCTGTGCTAGCCTGTACCTCAGGGAAGCATATACCGAACATGAGGGGCCCTATGACCGAGGACTGTGGTACGCCAAGTGTAACTGAATTACTGTAGGTACCACGGTATGCTACCCTCATTGTGTGGGTCCTGTCCGTGAGCCACTTTGCATAACATCCCGAGATGTAGGGGTCGATGTGCAGGTGGATGTGTATGTTGTCAATACCAGAATGGAGAACGGTGCTGAAAGCCAATGAGAGGACAATGTAGGCTGTGTGGACCCCCTTACCCTCATCAACTACCCTGGTAACTGTATCAAAGGAGTCCACCAGGTGTAGGAGCCATGGTCTGGCCCTAACAAATCCAACCCGGGTGGCATCAAAGGTCTGGAGGCCACCAATGTCTCTGTGAATGACTTCCATGATGATGTGCCCCATAGCCTTGCAGAACAGTCCAGTCAGGCATATAGGGCAATAGTCCCTGTGGTTCATTGTGGTGCCACCTGTGTGGAGTGTGATGACTGTTGCTGTGTGCCATTCAGGGGCCACAATGTCTGATACAAGGGTATTACTGAATCTGGTGGTCAAGTGGGGAGCCATGTCATTCTGAGGTTTGTGTAAATCACAGCCTGGGATGTTGGACGGTCACATGGAGTCTGTGTTCCAGGCCTTAGAGAGTGCAGGTTGGAACTGCGTAGTTGTGACCGCAGGGACTCTGCATTGTTCCTGTATGGATTTTGGCCCTGTAGGGAGTGAGAGGGTGTAAAGTTAGCATTGAACCTATCTGCCAGGATGTTGCCAATAGCAGTCGGTCTGTAATGTTCCTGCCTAACCGTCGTATGTCAGAGCAGATGTGGGTATTGCCATTGAGTACTGACATACCTCCATAATGCTTTGTGGTAGTCCTTGGAATGTGTCGCAGTAATGTTTACGTAGCTAGCTTTGGAGGATGTGATAAGGGATCCCGGATTCCTACTGAGGCTGACCAGTGAGCTACCCCACCCATGGGATTGTACTCCACTTTGCAACAGCCACCACCTTCTGTTGTACATTATGTGCATGGAACCGGACCCCCAGAGTGGCGTCCGTTATCTGGTGGGTACCATCATGGCTCTGTTTGGGATAGCATGATCCATGCAGTCGTGTAAGTGCTAATGAAGTGCACTGGTGTATGTTTCAGCATTTGTAAGTGCATTGTCCATCTGCACGGGTGTCATGACGTTTACTACTGCTGTCATAAGACGTCTGATGTAGGCATTGTAGAAATCTTCTACTGTGTATTCCGTGAAGGGTGTGGTGCCGGGATGTGGATAACAAGGGTGATTAGCATATGTTCGGAAACTACCAACGAGGGGATAACCCCAGGTGTGGAACACCAGTCACATGTTGGTAATGTCCATGTCTAGGATATTGTTGGTCTTGGTGGTGGTGTGTATGGGTTGATCCAGCCGAGTGGAGGTTATGAATCCCAGAAAGCGTTGGCCTAATGTGTCGGTACATGAGTAGGCATCCCAGTTAAGTGTGGGGTAGTGTCAGTCTCACATCAGTAGTACCTGTCTGAACCCTACTGTCCAGTACACCAAGAAATGAGGGCCGGTAACCGTGGGGTATGTTGTTGAATCTGTAGCAAGTTACAATGTGTATAGCAGTTCTGGCCACAGTTAGTTGCACGTGGATCACCTCTGATGCATTGTGCTAAGGAACCAGCCTGGAGGTGTGTACATCCTTGTGAAATATGGACACACCTCCGCCGTGGGTGTTCCAGTCCTGGTTACATGACTGAAAGGTGTGGTCTGCGTGTAACCTGTCAGTGCAGGTGTGCTCTCCAGAGCCTAGAGGCAGGTCCCAGTCACTGCAGAGATATCGAAGTGGTCCATTATAAGGAGTGCCTCGCCTGAGTGCGTTAGAGATGAAGATGTCAAGCATTGAGTAACAGTACCCCAGGTTTTGCTTGCCTGTTCCTGTTCTGGTGGTGAATGTTATTGGAAACTGTCCAAGACAGGCAGTATAGGAGCAGCAAGAGCCTTACATGTTATCTGTACTCCCAGGGCTGACAGGTGCAGGTTATCTGTGCCAAAGCATCGTGTTTTGTTGACCATGTCATTCAAAGCAGACAGATACTGGATGCCTGTGGAATGACAGCAGATGCATAGGCAACTGTTGAAGTGAAACATTCAGTCGTTGTACAGTGGTATCAGTCTGGATGAATGCAGAATGCTTCTCAGGGCTTGGGCGATACCTTCTGGGCTACAAGACCGGAGAGCTATTGCATGTCCCTGTACATGTAGTCCAGGAAGTTACATCTCAGGGCAGTCACACTAACATGGAGAATGACAGTCAAATCGTACCTGGTGAGGTGTGGCATGGGTGCATAGGTTATGTTGCGGATCCTGTAACCCGACAGCCAGATGTAAGCGACTATCGCCTTGTGTAGCCTGCTGAGTGGGACATCAGTGTGACCGCCTACAGAGTCACCTATGACTGGTGTGTTGTGTAGGTTATGACACCCTATTGGCTGTAGTTGATGTGCACACATGAGTCTGTGGGCTATAAGTAATTGGTGTTGTGTTTGGTGATGGGGGCTGCCTCTGTTGCCTACACAGAGTATGGAGAGGTTCTGCAAATGTTGTAGTCATACTATGTGTGGCCTGTGGTGGTGGAGATCTAGTGAGACTATGTGATGAGTGGGGTGTGTTGCAAATGTTAAATGTCCCCACATGAATGTCAGGTTCAGTCTGGGTTGGTGAGAGCATTACCCCGGCATGGCTACATATGTGCATCTCCCACAGGCTGTAGTGTCGTATGTTGGGAGGTGAGCATTGACTGTGTACATGAGACAATTGCTCTATTGCCTCATGTTTGCCATATTCATCATATAGACAGGCAATAACACTGGTAAGTGACACTTGGACATGCCTGTATATTCAACCATGTCTCACAAGATATGTGAGTTATGTGTGTACAACAGCTGTTGTACTGTAAGCAAGCTGGAAATGTAAGGACAGACAGTGTACCTGTAAGAAATGAGTTGGAATGTGTGCTATAGTAATAAGTACCTCATGAAGTGCTTACATGTTCTGAACAAGTGCTGAGCATGAATATGCAATACAGATAGGGTGTTGGATAATATAAACCCACTGCAACCCACAAGCGGAGATGCCAGTCATAATTGGAGGCACTGCACTATTACCCTGCTGAGTATGGTCTGCAGGTCTATGAACCTTTATCAACGTAGATGTTAGCAGTAGAGATGTAGATGACAGTACGGATGATTTCACACTGCATAGCATACCTGTGACAGGTCATAGGACATCACCCATACTGTGTTCCAGCTACACTGAGTATACTAGATGTACCTTCGTATGTCACAGGAGTGGTCTACCAGTGGCCTGTTGACAGAAGCAACACTACAAAAGGTGTCTGAGTGACATGTGCATATCACACCAGTGGCAGCTACAGTAAAACAGGGTTAATGTTTTGTACTCCCCCCTCATTGTAGCCCATACCACACAGACAAATGGGAGGCATCTGCGTATGTAAGGATGTGAATGGCCATGACCTAGGAGCAATAGCTGTCTCAGTGTTGTGGACAACATACAGAATGGGCTTTGTGGGTGAGGTGCGTGACATATGTGCACAATCTGACAGCCGATAATAGCATTGTCACCGCTAGGTGAATAACCCTGTACCCATTAACTACCACCTAGGCAGCGGTCAACATTATGGACACTGTGTGTAAGGGATGGTGCTGTGCAGTTCACCTCCCTGAGCTGGTGACATCTCCAGGCCTATTAGGTAGTCATACGAGGCACCCATGTCATGACAGGGTGCCATCCATGAGCATGGAGATCATTGGACAGGCATACTCAGCACTCGGGTGACCAATATCGGATCACATATCACCTTTCAGGCCATGCGTGGATGGGCGATACCAGCCTTCACAATCCTCACCTCCACTATGCAGCATGCTGGCTACCTTGCATAAAGACATGTGCTACACTGTGATGTTGGACATGCTACACGTACATATCCTGATCTGAAAGACATACGTCATGGACAGCCACCATCCTACTACAATGATCACCACATGCTGGACAGATCCATGTGCCATACATGTTACATACTCCTGCCATACCATGCAACCCTGTCCATCAAAGCTGCACATGTCATCTCTGTCAAACATGGTGCGATGACCGCATGGTAGATGTATCATTAACTGTCTGGATCAGTAATGTGGCACTGATGCACCTGGCGGTGGCAAAATGGCTGTTGGATACAGCTAGAAAACCTTGCCTGTACATGCCATGGTTGATAACCATCCCTGCGAATAACATCCGGCTAGCCATTGTCCCATGTGTATCACATGTGCAACACAGGCGATACGTGGCAGGATGTTGAACTGCTGTACAGTGCCGTGTAGATGTATATGGCAAAACACATGCATGTAATGGTTTCCATGCGCATGTGTGCATTGTCACTGCTCATGTCCGTTAAGGCAGTGTATGTGTTGATATGTGACATATACACAGCATCAAGGTCAACAGCATTACTGTGGACACATCCAGGCATGTGCTGATAGGTAAGAACACCAGTACAGGCAAACAGACATGCCCACATCAAGACAGCATTCACATCGAGTATGAGCAATGTAATGAGGTGACACACATATATGGTGATGATATCCAATGCACAACGGGTGTTACATGTGTGTGACACAAACATGTCAGTCGTGTCAGTGTCATGACGATTTGCAAAGATAACTGTTCATATGTACTAGATTTAATACAAATGTATGTGCAGCTGTATCTCTGTACATCTCTGTGATACTGTGACCTGTCTCCATCATTATGTCTTCCAGATAATGCCTCATTCATGCCTGCCAGCGTATAGCCACCAGGAGGATGATGCCCTCATCCCGTACCTCCATGATAACTATGAGGTGTTGTTCAGCCATGTGCCACAGCATGCCCAGCAGCATGACGACCTGTGGCAGGAACTACGCAGGAGGGTTAATGATGTGGGTGGCCATAACCGCACCTACCAGCAGGTGCGCAGACACTGCACGGACCTGATATGACATGCAAAACAGCGTGCCAATGCAATCGCCAGGGAACAAGGTGGAACAGGTGGTGGGCCACCAACCCAGCCCCCACTCACACACACCGAGGAGCTACTGGCCAGCCTGGGGACACCCTCAGAACAGCATCCACAAACAGTAGCTGCCATCGTGGAGGTGGGTGTCTCCCAACCACTGAGCCTGGAGTTGCCTGGTAAGTCACTAATGCACATATGACTATCATATCCCATTTAGTTGCATGTGTCACTGTACAATATGTAATGTAACATCATATGCAAGGTATGTTTACACACATGCCGCATACTATAGTTTGGTACCCTGTGTATGCGCACATGTGCATACTATATGCTATTGTACAGGCGAATGTGTTAACATGCACAGTGCACCCTGTAGCTGTCATACAGTCATGGATAATGTTCAAACCGCTGTGTCACCCCTATACAGGTACCTCTGGCATGCCGCACAGACATCAGTCCATTGCAGGTGAGACAGTTATCAGTATCAGGCATGTTAATGCATATATCTATTCGCCATGTGGCCAGTTAACACATGTACACATAATGTATGGTCCAGTCATGATATACAGGTCGCATCTGTCATCAAGCACACTGGCTACCCATGTGCAATATATTCAGACTAAATGAAACACCGACATGAAACCACAGTATCTGTCATTGCTAGATGTGTGGACAGCTGTGCATACAATGGTGGAGGTGTTGTTCAATGTAGGCATATGTACTATACATTGGAACAACACATGTGTGGTATGCAAACAGTACCACACAGTGAGCTGGGATGTGGGCAGCCCACAGGATTCACCATTGTGTAATATGCCCCTGCAATGGGTGCACACATTGTGATGTGCCATTTGACAAGTCCCAGACATGTAGTGTTCCGGCTGCAATATTGTCTCACTATCCCATAATACATACCCCACATACCAAACATACAACCCTTTGTCTGCATAACCCTGTGGACAGTGACGTATCTGACATCTATGGGTGTATGTCATATGGGACAACACAGACATGTGAGATGGCCATCACAAACATTTGGCCAACACATGTTCACACATGGCCATGGAGGATGGCCAGAGACATGTAGCCACACAGTAGATGTGATGTGTATACACCCTGTTGCACATTGTCCACACATGGTCCAACTATAGCCTTTGTTGAATGGTTATATAGTTGATGTGGAACACTGGACATCCTAAAAGCCTGTGCACAGCTTGTGGAGGTGTCACTTAATTCGACCATATAAGATGTGTTGAACATCATGACTGTGTCATAGCATGACAGTAGTCACCTGTACAGCTTCCACAGACATAGACACCACATCAGGCCACAGATACCGTACATTTCCCTTGCTGCTGTTGGACATCACTGTCAGCCATGCACCTCGTGTGTGTGGTACATAACTGTCATGTGGGACATGGTGTATTGACAAGTCTGCCATGTGTGGACATGGTTGCCAGGCAGCTAAGACATGTTAGTAGTTGTGCAGGGGTGTCATCCGTAGGTCTTCCAGTGACCTGTCACATGACACAGCATGGTTTAGTGTGTATACACCTCAGCGATGTGGGTCACAATCCACAGTAGTTATGTCATGTGTTTGCACGCAGTCATGGCTATGCACTGTGTGTGTATTACACACTGTATAGCAATATAGGTGCCTCATGATGCCATGCAATGGCACAGTGTCTGTACTTCACACTGTATAGCAATGTAGATGCCTCATACTACCCATCAATGCTCATGCACATCTGCTAAAAGTGCTTTCTATCTGTAGGGCATACAGACAACACTGCAATGTGATACCCATTACACTGCTGTACATGTGTCAGGACACCATTGTGTCAGACATGTATGCATGTCAATGCACACGTCCGCAGATTACATGTCATACTACATGTCAATGTCAAGGTCACATCAGCCATGTGTACTGTTAACCTGTGCTGGTCCACATGGTGTATCACAGGGATGCATGCTTACTACCATGATTGTGTGAACTGCATGGCTTCTGATATGACACCTGCTTGCTGTTGTGTGCAACCCAGGGAGGTATGCTAACTACCACTATTAATGTCTGAGCTGCATGCCGTCTGCTGTATCACATGCATGCTGCATGCCGTCTGTCAAATCACATGCATGGTGAGTGTGTGTGTCTGTGTGTGTGTGTGTGTGTGTGTGTGTGTGTGTGTGTGTGTGTGTGTGTGTGTGTGTGTCTGTGTGTCTGTGTGTAATGTAGAGTCTTTCTTTGCATTCACAGGTGATGTAGGTGCGTTACCCTCCTGCGGTCCATCTGATGTTAGTGTCCCCACAGATACTAGCAGTGATGAACATATGCATGAGGTACAGGCAGGGTTGTCAGGGGCTGAATCTGTGCCAATGGTTGCCATCCCAGCTATGTCCCCTCTTCCCCACACACAGTACTCATGCCAACACATACCCCATCACCAGTGGCCATAGAGGAAGGACAGTCAGCGTGTGTTAGCTCAGAACAGGAACATGTGGTGGCTACAGAAGGTGTGTCTCCACACCATGGTGTCAGTGTAATGACTGCAGATGTGCCACACAGGCATGTGGCCAGTGCTGCTCGTAGGAGGACCTCTGGCAGACATGCACCTGCAGGACAGAGCGCAGCAGCTGGTGTCACCAGACGCATGTTCCAGACTGTAATGGCGGCACAGGCACGTGCTGAATGGCAGAACACAGAAGGGCAGAGGCTTCAGAGGGCTGCTATCCATTCTTTAAACAACAACATCCAGGCATTGGCAAATGCTCAACAGCAGATCGCTGATGTTCTGGACAGGCGATTGGGTGACATGGTTGGAATCCTTGACCATGGCATGGCAATCCGCGAGTGTGAGCTGTCTGTGCTGGAACATCTGGTAGGAGTGAGGCATAGGCCACGTGGACATAGGCCAGCTACACCACCTGGTGCAGGTCAACGTGAATGAGCCACCTCACATGCCCGCTCCCACAGTGCTGGTAGCAGTAGCAGTGCAGCTGGTGCTGCGCTGTCCACACCAGGACACAGCAGGCCACGTGGATGTGGCCCTGGACATTCCCAGTGGGGACACGGTTCCAGTGGACATGTGTCATCGGACAGTAGCCAATCTGTACCTCTGCCTGGTAGTGCCCGTGCAACCCCTGGCAGGCACAGGTCACATGGCTGTGGCTGGACACAGTGAGCTGTACATCCTGGTCTGTACAATCTGGAGCTGTCAATAATACCCCTGTGTAGGCTGGACACATGGCAGAACTGTGTGCACACACACGCACACAGCAGAAACATCTGTAGGGCACCGCAACACCCACATGCATAACTACCACACATGTCCAATCAGATCACCGGCCCTAACCCACACACATGATGTCATCCACTGGTGCAGCCTATGCCCCTGGCAAACATTATCACCCTGTGCATATGATGATGCCTGTGCCACATCCCTGTCATCCACACCATCGGTGCAGGGACATGCTCATATGGTCTGATGCACAGGGTGAACAGAATAGTGAGTAGTGTATATTACATTTGTTGTGTACTGTTGACACGCACCAGACATACCATGTAGTACAGGTTTAGAATGCATTGTTATATGTTCACAGTATGTGTCTTGGTAACAACAGTAACAGCATGTTGGTAATGATGCCCTGCTTCCCTCCTTAAGGTCTAATTGCATGTGCCATTACGTTACAGTGTTTGCAGCTAGAGTGCATTGTTGTATGTTCACAGTCTGTGTCTTGGTAACAACAGTAACAGCATGTTGGTAATGATGCCCTGCTTCCCTCCTTAAGGTCTACTTGCATGTGCCAATAAGTAGCAGTGTTTGCAGTTTCCCATGTGTAAATGTGGAGTACTCACAGGCATGTATGGCAATACCAGCATGCTATACGTAGCCTCAACTTCACTGTTAGAAAGGCTACCATTCCACAGATGTCCACACATCTACTGATCCAGAAGCATGTGAGCTGTTCAATAGGCTACAGTGGCTAGAGACGTGACATCCATACCGGGTCACATCACAGGTATGGTGACATGGTGCGGGGGGTTTACACAGCGGTCTGGCTGATGTCAACGTTAGAGGCCAGTTGATAGCATGAGGCCTCACTGTGTAGCAGTAATACACTGTCACATTACAGGATGAGAACACACAGACATACACAGAAACACACAGTAACATGACCACACTCACGGGGTCAACAACACTATAACGCACACTTGATAGTGTTGAGGTGAGGACCCCTGCCTATGTGGTAATCACCTTCACAGTACTGTGCACCCACATGATGCGACACAGAGAATGAACATGTACAGGTAGCCAGTAAGGCTGAGACCGATGGCATCAACAGGGTAGTAGACTGCATCACCATGAGGGGTTAGGGATCCTGTCTGTTCTGTATGGTAGCATACACCCTCACTCCATGCACCAGACAGCCATACATACATACACACACACACACACACACACACACACACACACACACACACACACACACACACACTGTGGAGTCCACAAATGTCATTCACATACAGATAGCTGACATGTGTGTGATACACACACCACCCCTGCCTACGTCTTGCTTTCTACACTGCAGTATGTACAGATCTCTACAACAGTGTACAGGGGTGTGTAACAATTGGGATGTATTCCCCACCATACGTGGCATATATGGTCACACAAGCAAACACACATGGCAGTACTGTGAATCATACACCTGCTATATGATGATACGTCTGACAGACATGCAGCTGTATTGGCCGCATTATGTGTACCAACGCTACCTTTGGCAATTGTGCTGCTATATGCACATGGGAGGACGTAAGTGTTACAGGTGTCAAGTGATGTACAGTCAGTAACACCCTGACCGCTGTGTAGGTTGTATGTCTTCACCTTCAGGTAACAGTAACATAGCGTACTGTTTGCACATGTAATGGTAGGATGGCTTGTGACACACCTGTGAGCTGTCCTCAGCAAACATCCATCTGCAAAGGTGGACCACCACTTTATGTACACACATCCATCCATACCTGATGTACATCCTACCGTACTGTCAGTATTTCACCATATACAGGTGTCAATGATGGGGCTGCATTGCAACTGCATGTTGTAGTTAGACACAGATGAACGACATACATCAGCTACTGCACATGCATGGTAGCTGCATGCACACCACTACATGTACATGTGTGTTGGTCCTACATTCCTGTCATGTAGCCATGTTTGTATGCATTGCAATTGGTGGACATGTGTGATGACATACATGACACATGGACTGTTGTATGATATGTTGGTTGTCATGGGTAACTGTTACAGAGGGAATGTTACCTCAGTCAACATTGCTACCTTATGTACTGTTAGCATTCAACAGCCATGGACCTACCTTCCATGTGCATGTGTGTGATTGCTGTAGCCACTTGTCTGCACAGAGGACAGCAAAAGCTTTGCTATGTACATATGCATTGTGTGTGTGTGGGCCATGTACATATCCACTGCGATTACATGTATGTCATATCCAAACATGAGTGTTTTCTGGTGTACAGCGACAGTCATCTGTTAAAGCTGTGTAAGACCCAGGGCCCCTGTTATGTGTAGAGCTGACCTGGTTATGAACTGTGGTATCATTGCATTGCATACCACATGATGGAACCCTGTCAGTACATGTGTAGTCTGCACAGTTGCTGTAGACCCATGTACAGTCCACTGGTCATGAGTAACATGGTGGTGTGGTAATGTATGGATGTGTGTTGCTGGTCCAAGGACATGGTGATGTCCGAGGGCTACATAGTAGACTGCGGCATGTACTACTGTGATCTGCACCTGAGACATCTGTGATGGCTCTTGAGTGTGTACTGGTCAGTACATGTGAGTGGCCTTCATGTACGTGGGGACAGTAACACCTGGAGCGGTCCGTCATGGTCTTATGGCCCACATGTCTGTATCTGAGGTATACGGTGGTAGTGCTATTGTGCACAACTGTGCCATATGCCAGGTGTTCCTCACTGCAGAGATGTCCGTATTCCCCATTGTTGGATCTGGATTGTCAGCTGTGATCACAAACGCTACACAGCTAGCACTGACGACCAGTGTCAGATGTGTGTAGTGCAGCGTTCGTGCTAACAATGTTCACTATCGACACACTGTGCCCTTCCGTGTTTAGAATCCATGTGCATACAAGACAGCCCTTTGCTACTACTAAGTGTGTGAGCATGCCCAGTATGCCGTTGTGTAGATGGACACACAGTACATTCCAAACTGTGCCCTTCCATGTTTAGAATCCGTGTGCATACAAGACAGCCCTTCGCTACTACTGTGTGAGCATGCCCAGTACGCCATTGTGTAGATGGACACACAGTACATTCCAAACTGTGCCCTTCTGTGTTTAGAATCCATGTGCATACAAGACAGCCCTTCGCTACTACTAAGTGTATGAGCATGCCCAGTACGCCGTTGTGTAGATGGACACACAGTACATTCCAAACGGACGTGTGCTACTAAGTGTGTGAGCATGCCCAGTGACACCTTGTGTCGGTTATGTGCCTCTGTGTATGGGCATGACCATTGAAATCCTGTATAGCGATAGTGGTCATCCAGGCAACAGATGTCCATACCCCACGTCAGGATGGATTCCTACATTGAACACACTGGGACTGTCTTGAAGGGTGTACTGTCTGTGGCGTGCCTTGTATCCATGTAGTGTTGTAATAGTGCTCCGTAGATAGGCAGTTGTCCCGCTCACACCACTGCCGTGTGTTTGTCTACATCTACCTTGGGACAGTAATATGCTTTTAGACTGCTCCCTCTCCATACATTCCCTATCGGCGTCTTTGCCTTTGCTGATGATGTCATCCACCTAGAAGTATGCCTCTGGGAGTGCTGTGTTCCAGTAATCTCGGTAGCGTGTTCTGTAACTGCATAATGCTGTAGTGTGATAAGGTAGTTAGGTGTATGTTCGACTCCTGGCCCTGCCAAGTGTGTGTGTGTGTGTGTGTGTGTGTGTGTGTGTGTGTGTGTGTGTGTTTCCAGCTGCCTGGGGACAGAGTAATGCTTTTAGATGGCTCCCTCTCCATACATTCCCTATCGGTGTCTTTGCCTTTGCTGATGATGTCATCCACCTAGAAGTATGCCTCTGGGAGTGCTGTGTTCCAGTAATCTTGGTAGTGCATTCTGTAACTGCGTAATGCTGTAGTGTGATAAGGTAGTTAGGTGTATGTTTGACTCCCGGCCCTGCCAAGTGTGTGTGTGTGTGTGTTTCCAGCTGCCTGGGGACAGAGTAATGCTTTTAGATGGCTCCCTCTCCATACATTCCCTATCGGCGTCTTTGCCTTTGCTGATGATGTCATCCACCTAGAAGTATGCCTCTGGGAGTGCTGTGTTCCAGTAATCTTGGTAGCACGTTCTGTAACTGCATAATGCTGTAGTGTGATAAGGTAGTTAGGTGTATGTTCGACTCCTGGCCCTGCCAAGTGTGTGTGTGTGTGTGTTTCCAGCTGCCTGGGGACAGAGTAATGCTTTTAGATGGCTCCCTCTCCATACATTCCCTATCGGCATCTTTGCCTTTGCTGATGATGTCATCCACCTAGAAGTATGCCTCTGGGAGTGCTGTGTTCCAGTAATCTCGGTAGCGCGTTCTGTAACTGCGTAATGCTGTAGTGTGATAAGGTAGTTAGGTGTATGTTCGACTCCGGCCCTGCCAAGTGTGTGTGTGTGTTTCCAGCTGCCTGGGGACAGAGTAATGCTTTTAGATGGCTCCCTCTCCATACATTCCCTATCGGCGTCTTTGCCTTTGCAGATGATGTCATCCACCTAGAAGTATGCCTCTGGGAGTGCGGTGATGCTGAAACTCGGTAGCGCATTCTGTTACTGCGTAATGCTGTAGTGTGGTAGACTAGACAGGTAGGTGCTCGATTCCACGGCATGGCAGGTGTGTGTGTTTGGCAGTTATACCCTATGTGATATCTGTGGGTGGCTAGCTGCGGGATGTGTTCAGTGTGTTTTGTTGCTGACCTATATAGTGTCCACAGCCCGCATATTCTGCCAAGACACTGGGTTGTCAACACATACATTCGCCAACAGGTCTGGTGAGTAAATGTCAGCAGCCCTACACTTACCCTTAATACAGTCTGACCTGTGTGATGCAACAGAACACACATGCCTTGATAGTAACAACACTACATGATGCAGGTGGCACATGTAGTTTCCTTTTCATGCCTGTCTAATGCTTTGCTGTCATGTGGACCGCTGTTGTGATATAAATGCAATATCTACATATGTGTGTACATGTATATGTGTGTATGTATATCTATGTATATATGTATACAAATAATATATATGATATATGTGGATATGGAGAGATAGACATAGATATAAACATATATGTCTGGGGACATCAGCACTATTGAATGTATGTGCCGGATGATCTGTACGTGATAACCTGGGATGTATGTATATCTGCCATGGCATAGTGGTAATGCACATCGTCTGTTGTGTGCAGGGTCCCGGGTTGTAGTCATGTAGACACCGGTTATTTTGTTGCTGGGAAGACCATGGGACATCGAATATGGTGATAGTAAGGCACCTGTTACCAGTTGTGTACGGATCTGAGCGACACTAAGCAGTGGTTATTAATTTGGAGGTTCGGTATGGGTCATATAACTATTCATTAGAAGACTATACTATGCAGATGAGGTTGACAATAGTGTATCCCATTTATCCCCAGGGTGTGATGCAGATACCTGGAGTGTATGTGTGTAGTTAGCCGGGTGCAGGGCTCGAATATAGTTGACAGCATGGGAGGGGGTCAGGCATACTGTACATACATTGCAGAACTGTGCCTCGGGAGTGCCCCTGCCTTAGCACGCCTAAGCTAGGGGTGTGTCTATACTTGCCTGGTGACATTGGGAGGGACAACAGCAGTGGTGGGGTTGTCAGGGTGTACAGGCTGCACAAACAGGTGATGATCAGCACAATCAGCAGATGACATGGCCAGCCCACACCTGAACAGTATGGTAATGTGAGCAAGCATCATACACACAGGTTTCTTCCGCACTCTACACCACCGGTGTATACCTGCAGGGACATTTCACAACACAATCCAACCAAATGAGTAGGGCTGCAGCAGGCAACATAGACCATCATGTGCAGGAGGCTGAGGGCAGTGAGGATGTGTATGCTGCCGAACATCCCTTACTGGGGTGACATAAGACTTTATAGACCCAGGGTGACTTACCAGGGGCTACATGAGCTGGGGATGGTGGAGCACTGTGGGGTGGACAGAGACCTCCTACAGCAGCTTGTTGACCTGTGCCTGCCACACCTGACACATCAAACAGGCTGAGGGAAACCCATCACAGTGGATACCTCGGTATGTGTTGGCCTGGGTATACTAGCCACAGGTACCTCACACAGCACAACTGGGGATGTCATGGGGATCTCACAGGCATCTGCATCCAGAGTACTGCGCCAGTTCACAGACGCCATGTCAACACATGCTAGTGAGCACGTACATGTCCTCAACACACGTGATTAGTAGACCAGCAATATGCATCTCTTCAACCACATGGATGACTACCCTGGGGTACTGGGTGCTATAGCCTGCACACACATACACATCACAGCACCACCCGGTGAGTGGGGTAGGGCCTACAGTCACTGCAGGGGCATACCCTCCAACAGCTAGGCCATATGCGATGGCCAGGGCATTACATTGAATGTGTGTGCTGTCTGCCCTGGAAGCTATGATGATTCTGATATATGGCTTCTAACACAGCTGTACCACACCTTTGCCAATATGGACATCCCTACAGTGTCCTAGTGGGGGATGCTGGGTAACCACTGGTGTCGTGGCTGATGACACCCAGCAGCAATGCACACACACCTGAACACTCACACCATAATGAGGCGGATGCACAGGCAGGACATGTAATTGAGCATGTGTTTGGGATGCTCAGTTCACGGTTCTGGTATCCGGACACATCCGGTGGAGCCCTGCAGTATTCACTAGCTACATGCACACAATTTGTTATGGTATTTGCTATGCTACACATTCTGATCCTGCAGTAACGGTTGCTGCAGGAACAGCATGGGGCAGGGCCACATGGCCCAACACCACTGCCAAGGCCTGTACAGGCACAGTGTGACTTGGCAAAGGAACTACCTGAGCAGGGCCCAGTCGGCGAAAGGCCATGCACAGTATGACCTGCCCTTGGCAAAGAGGCAACACAAGGCATATGCACTGACACAGTAGGTACCCACGGATGTCCCCTGACCTGCACACAGTACAATGGATGCCAAACATGACACTACCTGTGCTCGGCCATGTATAGGAGGTGCACTGTGTGCATCCGACATAGGCAGCCCTCCAGCACCGTCCTCAGGTCCAGAACACCCCCAGGGTATGTCTATCGACCTAAAAATTGGCAGTTGTATTAGAATGTGTATTTACCCATTGCTATGGTATGTATGTGAGCATACAAGAGACTTTGGTGGCCGACTGTTAGGGCAGCAGACAGTACACGTCCATAGTGGCACCATGACATCTGTAGCACATACGGGGGTCACAATGGTAGCCAGTAGTACACAGGGTGTCCTAACCCACTGCAGATTATGGGATGAACATCATGTGTGTCCATACAGCCCGCACACGTTCCATGCAGCTGGACAGGTGTGGACCACTACAGACAAATGATATACAATGGCCTATGGATATGCCCAATGAATGACCCCAACCCCAAAGACACACACAGACTACAGCAGGCCAGGCGGTTTGATGTAGGTTGTGAAAGCTAGGACGTCCAACACCACTGTGCTGGTATTTCACGCTGGGATCTGACGTACACTGGTATCCCTCCAACCGGCAATTTAGGTAGGTCCACACACTGACATGGAGTACCTGGCATACCAGTACAGTAGCGGCAGATGTGTACAACTGTCAGCTGTGCCCCCCCCGTCCAACCTACACATGTGAGAGTCATGTGCATCACCCACGGTGCTGTGTAGGACTGTGGATGCGGTTGGATGTCCCCCCATGCTATGCAGACATGTAGCAACTGTCAATGCCACATGACCATTAGCTACCCTGCAGACACAGCATGACACCTGTCTGTGTAGAACAGAGTCGGCAACACAGTACTGACTATCTGGACATGTGACACATGCGATACAGTTGTCCATACTTGGCATGCTCACACACATGACGGTATGACGGTAATGTCGGTCGACAACATGCGTAACAGTCATACTGGGCATGCTCACACACTGACACACAGGATGGCCAGGCATGCATACACCAGTGGTCCGGACATATCTGCCAGTACATTGCTATACTGTTGGATGACTGCGCTGCATGGTGTGTGTGTGGTCTATTGTCTGTACATATGCCATGGTCTATTGTTAATTCACATGAGCTATGTGCTGTGCGCAGGGTACTGCTACCAACACGTGAATAGGGTGGTTCTTTGTTTGCGGACAGACCGACGCCTTTGGATACGGACTGGGTAAGGCACATTCCAGCAGGTGGGAGCAGTTGTGCATGGGTTTGCACAGTGTTAAGCACTGCTGATCTCTGGTTACAGCACCTTTTACCCGTTTAGACTCCACATTTCTTTGACAGTGCACTACTGGCATACTGGTAGACAAACACGCTTACAGCCGCTCGCTCACCAACATTTCTGCTTACATTTGTCACTCACGCTGGGTGTGTGTGATCCCTTGTGATGCGTATTACATCGGACTACATGACTACAGTATCGGGTATGTCTAACCATTTGGCGATGGCAGGCGTTCGACTGTACGAACTCGGCGGCCTGTCCAGTGATGTAATCATATTATATGCGTGTTCCTCATACGATCTGCTCCCATCTGCCTGATACATGGGAACCGATACTCTGCAATGTTGACATGTGAATATGATTTTGTTAACGCAGCTGTCCGGCGAGTCATGCTACCGCATACCTACTGTATGTTTTCCACCTTTCAGATTGCACGACGGGAGACTGTAGGAATGACACCTTTCCCACTTTGCATGGGACAGTCCCTCATTAGGCATATGTCATGTGACGATACTCTAGCCATTGCAACTGTCCTGATTAGGGGACATTCTCATATTCTACGTGTCTGTAGTGGTTGCTTGTTACAGGTCTTGTATACCTGACACGTCGATATGTTATATGTAGTAGCATAAGCAACTTTACAGCTGCTAGACTACGCTTTGATTTGTGCAGATATGTATATTGCTGTACTATGCATGGCTGTAGGTATGTTCTGCCCTGGTACGTCTGACATTTCTACAGAGCAGGTCCCACTTTGGCCATTCAGACTGGTGGCGGCCCTATAGATCCTATATGTAGATGTATATTGCTGTACTATGCATGGCTGTAGGTATGTTCTGCCCTGGTACGTCTGACATTTCTACAGAGCAGGTCCCACTTTGGCCATTCAGACTGGTGGCAGCCCTATAGATCCTATATGTAGAGCTATCACATGTGTCAAGGCAACACATACCCACAGCCAGTTGTAAACTGACTACTTCCACGGTTTGCATACGTTAAGGTTATTCTTGTAGCATTATAATTGCTAATACTGTTTCCTATTACATGTAGCTGTTTCTGATACAACAAATTAATTTCTGACACCACTACACACAATATATGGCCTCCTTTCCCGAACTCACAGGCCATGTGCCATAACATTCATTTTGCAGGACACAACTGCCCAGATGGGTGTGTCACTCACAGGCATATGGGTGTGGAACCATCTATTATGCTATCATCTACCTGAGGTGGTCATCAAATTATGCACTTTCCGTCACTAGCAGACCTCACATACCAATGGGGGAGAATGAACACTGTATCAGGAACACTGCATAACACCCTGTGGGACACTTTTAGATGATTGGTTCTATTAACCAGACACATTGACAGTCACAGAGCATATGTATTCATTCACGTTTGTCGAGGTACATGCCGTTTATGACTCGTACATGTCATCTGTCATAACCTGTATTCCGCCACCTGTCCACCTAATATCACTAGTTCTGGAAGTGTTTATTTGGACTTTGTTACATTCTGATTCATAACTATGGACGTCCATGCTAATCGGGTACACGGCACTGATTTGGTCTCTATGTATTCCCCCGATGGTTTACAGTATATCCGGTAGATGTGCTCTTCAGGTTTGGGATGTATAGGCGTCTGCTATGCCCACATAGGAATATTAATGACTTCCACTGGGCGGGCCTACTACATCTCTGCCAACCAGCACCTGCACACTTAAGCCCATTATTGCATACCCATGGTCCACCTACCTGGCACCCCTCTACAGCACTCATGACATATACTTACTGTGAGCACAGCTAGGGTATGAGCACACCGCTACACATTGCCCACTCTCGCCGTCTCGGGACACATGTTGTACGTTTTGTCAACCCATGTATTATTACACTTGCACAACCTACTGTTCCATGTACACCTACATCCTGCTCACATCGATGACACCAGACTGACACATACACTGAATTTTTGGGGTCCTGCAAGGGACACCGTTATCCATGTTTAAAGTGTAGACCTTGCAGATCTCTCCCACTGCTACTTTCCTGCCGGTGTTTTGGACAGCAGCAGTGTAGTAATCTTTATTGCCTGTCTGTATGTCTGACTGGCCTAGCTGGGCGGTGTGGGGGGTACAACGTTTATTTATTGGACCTCACAGTCACATAGGCCCTGTCTGTATATATGTTACCCCTAATTGCTGTAAAGTAACCTAGTTATGTACATGTGTATATCTACAATGACATATTTGTTTTGTGTGTATATGTATATATCAATACCTGTTGTTTGTGTATATATATCTATCTATATATATCTGTAGTATATCTTTGTGTGTGTGTGTATATATATATATATATATATATATATATATATATATATATATATACATATATATATATAGTTGTATAAATGTATATAAATATATATATATATATATATATATATATATATATATGTACACGTTTTTATCTATATATATATATCTGTGTGTCCGTTAACCTATACATTTCCCGGACATGGACACTTACACATGCATATTGGGTTTATCTCCGCTTCAACAGCATACTATTGCCTTAGTCATTATGACACCGACACTTCACTCCGGTGAACTTGTGATCAGTATACTGCATGTTATACAGTGGACAGATGTTGCACGTTTTTCATGTCTGGGGTGCCACTGATAAGTGTGATGTGATAGTGTCATTCGACCTATTACTCGTATGCGCAGCCTGTTATTCCTGCTACTGTGTTTGTTTCTGTGCACATTCATATTATTAATGTTAATAGAATGAGTGTTTGTGTTACTGAGATTGTACGTCAACATATTGATGTCTGCATGTAGTTGTGTCTTTCTGCTTTTCACGGTTTGGGGTTGTCACAGCAGAACTCCGTTCCGCTCATGGGTGGCGTTTAGGTTTTACGTGCCGGGCTGCCAGCCCTGACGCACAACATCCGACAACGATACGCCCATTCACGCATGTCTCCACGCAGATGATGCTCTATCTGGGAATCGCACCTACGTACTAGCTGACCTCCACGGGCTGCTCCATTGCAACCGGCGCAACATACCCTAGCACTCCTGTGTCCATAATCGCATATCCATAGTTTCTCCAGCACACCTGTGTTGAGTTTCCATGCATACCAGCCATTATACACCTGTTATCGCAGCCATGACACACCTTTACACATTGCCCTCTCCAGAGCGTTGGGGTCCTACACACATTTTGTACCACCTCGTGTATTCACAGGCTCACCATCCATTCATATTTGCACATACGTGCCTTTCCTGGTGTTATGGATTACAAACAATTTGCGGGTTACAAGTGTAGGTGGTCGCAACATGTACTACATTCTGTCTGTTTACAATGTTGATGTAGCACTTCAACGATGTTATGGCCACTGGTATAACCCTGCCTCTGGTGTGAATAGCGGTGCTCTACTCACACTTGTGCAGCTTTATCTGACATACGCTGTGAGCACTTTATAATTCCTTACTTGCTCTAGATTCCCTTCACAACCCTTATGTTTGCTTTCGTCTTTCGGCGTTCCTTACACATATATATATATATATATATATATATATATATATATATATATATATATATATAATTGCATATTTCTGTTATGTCTGTGGATATTTATCTATACACACATCTATCTATCTATCTATCTATCTATCTATCTATCTATCTATCTATCTATATATATATAAAAGTTACAGCTGTACAAGACAACATACATTTGCTATGCTAAAAGCTGCGTACACCCACGCAGGCACACTTGCATCTACTTATTCTGAGTTACATATGTTTACTGGCACTTCTTTGGGATTACATGTGCCTTATTCCTTATGAAAGTACCACTTTGATTGATGGAATCCGGTTAACGGCCCCATGCGAACGCGGTCACCTTTACATGTATAAATGTTGGCTTTACAGCACAGAGGCATTCATTACACAATTAATATGTGCTATAGTCGTACTTGAACCGGGAATGCCTTTACGTTAGGCGGATGCTCTAACCACTACACTATTGTTGTTCTGGCTCATTTATATGTATACCCATGGTTCATAGCTACTCTGACATACGCCTCACTGCTTCCCGTACAAAGCAGACATCCATTCTCCTGCTGGGAAACTGCAGTACTACACTTACGACATTCCCTGTTTCCTACTGCTCTGGACTCGTGCTGCATGTCTACTCACTCCAAGGATATTCAGAACTCCTACGCTTATAGTCCTCGCACATACGCATGTTTGATTGTCAGGGTGTTCATGTGCTGGTCCAGGTTTAGGCTCGTCCAACTGGTGACTAGAACTGCCCTGGCGCTGTTCAAATATCAGACGTATCACATAGACAGAGTTAGTCCAGATTTTAACATTCTACCTGTGTTTACAGACGCAGGTGTTTGGGCACCTCTACCACATTATTACATCGGCGCTACATAATTTAGGGCGGGGAGTGGTTCCACTACATAATGAAGGGTGGGAGGGGGTTTTTACATGTTTCCCTTCCCATTTCACTATTTCATTCATTTATAGATACAATGAATATTATTCTGGACATCAGTTATAAATTCACTACAGGTATGTAATAGTCCTGTCAACAGATGTGACAGTTGGTTGGTGTACTTATGTGTACGGACCTCTGTGATACTCGGGGACTCGTTTCTACAGTGACAGGGACAAGGCTATGACAACTCAGGGACAATCATGGACACTTCTACCATATTAGTACTATTAACTTGGAACGTGTTGACAGATTCGTAATACTACTAATTTTCTGCAGTTAAATGCATCTATTACTCTTCATTGTTGTAAGTAGTCATTCTCATTCAACACCTTTCCTCCAAAGGTCACTGGCTTTGTGAGTGGTTAAGAGGCTGGCCAGTTATTGTGCGAATGCTCTGACCATTGGTAGGGTTGACATTGTCATATGTACAGGTTGGGATATATTCTGGGGACTAGGGTTGCCACCTTTTCAAATGGCCAAAGTGGGACATTTTCGGAACACACATCAGATTTTACAGGCCGACACATACCCATGGTCAGTACAAAGGATAGCACTTTACTTTTTTGCCTAAATAAAAGCTTATTCTTGTAGCGGTTTAGTTGCTTATTCTGTTTCTTGTAACATTTAGGTATTTTAGATACAGAAATAATTATTTTATGCAACTATTACACAACATGTGGGACATAATTATGTCCTACAATCTCAGGACATTCGCCATTTTTAATATTTTTTGTCAGTACACAACTGCCCAAAGAGGGACTGTCCCTCGCAAAGTGGGACAGGTGGTAACCCTACTGGGGACACCAGATTGTTTAGGCCAACACATAGCCACGGTCAGTGCAGGTTTAGAACATTCATTAGTTTCCTGGCTGTGAGCCTATACCTTTAGCACTTTAGTTGTTAGCCTGTTTCTTGTACGAATTATGTTTATTCTATCCTGATGTGACCACTTTAGGCAACTGTTACATGCAGTATGGTACATAGTTATTTCCTACAATCACAGGACATTTGGCATTGTATCATTTTTGGTCAGGTCACACCTACCCACACAGTAATTGTCCCTCACACAGTGGATCAGGGGGTATCCTGTTTATGTCAGTGCCTTCATCACCCTTATTCCATGTGCCACTATGCGAATGTGTGCAATATATTCTCTCGCTTATTCGTGTCGGGACACGTGCGTCACAGGCAGGTGTTTGATCCTGGGTAGTAGGTTCAGCATGACCATCTAGGGCTGAACGGTCTCGTGCACCACTACTGCACATTCCAACTTGTGTCCAGATGTCTACATGACTTGACATTGTGTCTTTATACCCATTCTAATGTTTACACAGGTTACTTATCCCACGAGGGATATCCAAAAATTTAACAAGACTGATACTAACAAGACCGATACAGACCATTCTTCTGGTGTTATGAAAATGTGCTGGGGGTTTTACATGCAAGAGATACATAGTTTGCAATCCTGAAACTGCCTAGGATGACACTACCTACTACATATGTGTAGTAGTCACTATGTGTAGATGTGGCTGCATCAAACTAGTAGGCCAAGTATGTCTGGATTTGGTGGACGTTCAGGTATGGGGGCGGGTTGTGTGCTGTGGAGAGGATGCTGGGTAGTCCATTATGCATCCAGGTGTGTTGCATTTGATATGGCCAGTTCCATCAGGACCAAACTGTGGGTATGTGCCGGTGACATTTCTGTACATTTGTATTGCACATTTTAATATTCATTTGTTTATGGGATTGTGTTCTACAGTATGGCCTGTCTGGTTGTATTGCAGATGTGTATACATGTTGTTTGTATTTCTTTCTGCTTCACCCGCTGCTCCCAAATACACCTCCAGTTCACCTATTCTGCATACGACACAGTCTCGCCTTTCAGGATTATACCATTACCCATCCCCCACACACATATTCCTGACACTCCATCCATCACTGCTTTGGTTGATGGCCCATGACACGGTCAAGGTAACACATTGCATACCCTATATATGTCAGGTACCTGTATGGTTGTGTGGACTACCCTGCCATGTTTGACCTTCCACATGCTATACCTCATGCACATAGGTACACGCCCATACTTAACTTTCATGACATGGTTGGTATACCCGGGTAATACCCGTTCAACTGTGACACATCCTGACAAGTACGGCTTGGACCGCAGATGTGCGGATTTTGGCCGACTGTTCTAATCATTGGTAGGATGCCACCTTTTCCTATGTCCAGGATGGGATATATTCCAGACACATATCTGATTATAGTGGACAACACGTACCCACAGTCAACGCTACGGATAATACTGTTCCTTTCAGCCTACATGTTGCCTTATTGTTGTAGCAGTTTATATGCTCCTTCTGTTTCGTTTACATGCTTATTCTATTTCCTGTCACATATGATATGTTAAATATGGGCATACCTATTGTATGTGACTATTACATGCATTGTGGGATATAATTCGGTCATACGGTCGCTAGATATTTACATTTATCGTGTTTTTTGTTATGGACACATCTGCCCAGCTGTGTACTCTCCCTGACCAGTGGGCTGGACGTACCTATTGGTGGAGCGCTAACATATGATGCGTTTCACTTTCACTTGGTATAACTATCTACACTGCGTTGGACTATGAGCAGATGGTTTTCAATGTCATTTGTTCGAGGGATAGGGACCCATTATTTCCTAGCGTGCATTTGTGTTTGCTTCTTCATTTTGTGTTCGCAGGAACTGTCTTGCATGCTTTGCATACGTTTCAGTATCCACAAACACTGACAGATGTGATTACTATTGCTTGCAAATTGATATATGCAAGCATTTTAGGTTGCATGTCGACAGCTGACATTTCCATGCCTCCGTGCAGCACTTCGACACACCCTATGCACTCGCGCTCCTTTCCTATGCACGTGGCTGTGGCGGCAGTGCGCCTTCATTAATATGCATTTGGCGCTACTGCGCCATCTTCACGCCACACGGTCGGCGCAAGCCTAACGCCAGCCTTGCGCCGAGCTTCATGAATCCCGGGGCAAGTCTGTGATTGCTTCCTAAACTTAAAATTGCAAGTCCCCCAGACCAGATTCCATGATCATTGTCTAGTTTGACAAGTTCCCTCCCAATCTGTTATCCTAAAACTCCCTTCTCCCTTACTAGCCCTAAGATCTCCCATCTGCTCCCTCCCCACTGCTACTTGCCCAAACTCATATTCAGGTTCAAGCAGGAGCAACAGCCATACAAGTATCTTTTTTTTTTTTTTTTTTTTTTTTTTTTTTTTTTTGTAAATATTTTTATTCATTTCCAAAAACAAGAAAACATGAATGCAGGTAATTTATGACAGTGAAGTATTTACAAATTATTTAAAAAGGTTGGCTAAAAACCTCTAAACAGATATCAAACATTAAAACCAAAATAAAGTATTTACAAGGGTGTCTATGACAGTGAAGTATTTACAAATTATTTAAAAAGGTTGGCTAAAACCTCTAAACAGATATCAAACATTAAAACCAAAATAAAGTATTTACAAGGGTTTCTATTGTTGGCATATAATGGACTTTCTATACAATTGTTTCCTGAGTCCCTGACTTCAAGACAGTGTTTTTTCAAGAACTTAGGACTCGAGTACTTGTAGTAGACCCTATAATAGTCTGCCATCTATTTTCATTTAATTAAGATTTTTAATATGTTTAACACCAGTCAAATCACATTTGCTTGCAGCTTACTGTGGGTTTTTCCTCACACCTTGCTAATGGGTTTGTGGGATCAGCAAACGTAAATCTCCCAATAGGCCATATGCAAGACAGCTTCAATGCCTTACTAACTATACAAATCAGTAATTTAATGGAAGTCATCAGGAGAATTTTTTATTTTTTTTTGTGGAAGGGATGTTCTTCTCCCTGCAGCTGAACATTGGCTGCCACCAGTGCCTTTCTTTATCCCCTTGGTCTACGAGGTACTGCTGTATGCCCTACTCCAACCCCATGCTTAGGGCTAGTGAGGATGATGACGCATCCCAGAGCATCATCCTGCTACCAGGAGAGCCTTTCTCTTTATATGCTAGCTCCCTGCTTCCACCGAGCGAACCTGTACTTCGTTTTTGGCTAGATGTGCACTGGGGATGTGCTGCACATCATCTCACCTCTGTGGTGACTAAACCAATATCGCCCTGTCTATTTCCATTTTAGGAACTCACTCTTATGCATCTCCAGCATACACTAGGGCTCTAATTCAAGGAGCAGGAATGTGTACCCCCCCCCCCACCTCCCTTCCAGGAGAGACATATCCATCCTTCTTCTGTTGTTTCTCAGACACCTGAGCTAGTAATCAAACGTAGGCCACCTGTGCTGTAGTTAGGGCTTTATCACTCTACTCCACCACATGGCATTGCTTACATTAAAGGACAATATCTAAAATTCAAGTTTTATTTTGAAATTTATAAGCAATAATCTCCACTGATTAAATAAGGAGAAAGAAATGTGTTTGTTACATGGCACATTACTTGCTTGTAACATTCTACGAAACTCATATGTATACCATTCATTATATACTGGTACCTGAATTTCAGCAGATAACAGAGAGTGCAAAGCTTCCATTATACTTTAATGAAGGTGTTGCACTATGTAAATGCATCTGCTGCAATCACACCCAGCTTTCAGTAGATTAGGTTAAATATTTAGAAAAAGAGCAATAAAGAGCATCTTTATAGCTGCCAACCTTCACAAAACTAAGCAAGCAAAGCAAAACTCTAAAGCAAATTAAATACAGAAACCATAAATCTTAACTAGCATAACGCTAAGCCCCCATACTGTATAACTGAACATGGGGCTACTTTTACTGGGGAATGTAATATGTTCATAAACAAACTTCACTCTAAAAGATTGCTATTAATCTCTTTACAAAAACATTTCCTAGTGAGAAGCTTTCTTCAGCTAGTATATTTTTCTTCATTTTCTAGAATCTTGACCCTTAAATATTTCATATTCACTAGATATGAGGTTAACCTAATATAAAGATAATATGCTTAAAAAAGAAAAATCAGCAGTCAGGCTGCAGTTTGTAAAATACTGCACATTCTGTAATTCTGATAAATATTTATTTGGCAGATGCAGTACTAAGCCTCAGTGGCTGGCTGTTGAACTTCCGTCATACTAAATACCTCATTTTTTATGCTTTTTTTTTACCTAGCTAGCAGTTACACATTTCAGAGTTTTTCACACACACTTAACCTTGGAGTCTGCAAACTGCTTGTGCAGACATTAGCTGAAGACTGGCTACTTGAAGGCTGCCCCTATTTAGAATATATGTCAAGTAGTGCCAAATGGAACATTTCAAATCAGCATCTCCCAAACCCAGACAGTCCTTCGCTTGCCAGAAAGACTACATTTTATACAAATTGTTTGTGTCAGTTGCCATGACTAAGTTCGCTGTATAGCGTGACACTTGGATAATATCCGTTTATGACATACATAATCGTGTGATTTTGAGGTCTGCTTCAAAATATAATTGTGTTTATCTGAGAACTCAATATTTCCACTTACTCAGACTGTTGTTGACCCCTCCCCCACAATAAGAACTAGACAAGACATGAGCTTTCATTTTGGTCCTCTGTTTCAGTAGAACGCACCATGTGATTTGTCTTTGATCCAGCTGACCAGTACAGTCTTTGTATATGCAGTGAAGTATTTTGAGTTATTGTTTTTTTCTTTGTCTAAGTCATGTTAGGTTGATTTTTTGTTAGTAACAACAAGTATATATTAAGCTTCATGAATGGAAGCATTTGTAGCATCTCTAATTATAGTTTTCATTGTTTTGTAATGAGCCGCTTCTGCACTACTTGCTAATTTAAACCTTAAATTGCTGTGGATGTGTACATGCATTCCAACCTTGCATGCGGTTTTAAATGTTTCTGCAGCCTGCTGGAAGAGATTTACAGTAAATCTCTGCCTCATTTGCTTTCAAAGCATGTATAAGACACACTGTAGAAATGTATCACTATGCAACAGTTTTCTGCAGGAGTAAACCTACAGCGCAGGTTCTTATTTGTTTATTTGTTTAACTGCTTTATGCCTGCTAGGCACAAACACTTTTTTTCCAGATTGAGCAATGAGCATTGACTAGCACAGAATTCACAATGACATTTATTAATAAATTGTAGCTTTATTCAGACAAAATCTATATGATATGAATTTATCTTAGAGGGTTAAGGCTTTACACTGCTAACAAAATCCTGTAGTTCTGTGTTTGATTCCTTCAATCCCCCCTTGAAATTTTGTGATTCTGAATAAGCCACTTAGACAGTGCTCCTGGGTTACCTGTGAAAAGAGATGCTTGATTATAGTGGACTTACAAGGTTAAAAAAAAAAAAAAAAACACCCAGCAGTGGTTCACAGACACAATGGCATAGATTTCATAGTTGAAATTGTCCTAAAGCTAAATTGACATGTATAACAACCAGAAAAGTACAGTGGTACTAAACAATTGAGTGCATGGGAAAATGGAAGCCACATTATGAAGAAGAGGGTACTATTCTGTCTCACTGGAGAGAAGCATAACAGATGTGCGTGTGTGTGTGTGTGTGTGTGTGTGTGTGTGTGTGTGTGTGTGTGTGTGTGTGTGTGTGTGTGTGTGTGTGTGTGTGTCTGACATGGCTGCTAGTTTGGCACAGTTCATACATGTCCATGCATGAAATAACATGCTGCATAGTTGCCATATCAGGTAGCTTACAGAGGATCGGCACAGCCCAGTGCCAGACCAATTCATAATGGAAATGGGGAGAAATGGCGAATATAGCAAGCAGAAGAAGATACACAAGATACACAAGGGTACCCTCAAGGTATGACATCCGAGAAGATTTTTTTGTGGGGAAGATAACTTAATTTGCAATAAATGAAGAGGAAGTGTGATAGGTTGAAAGGAATGAGTGGAGACAGGCCGGAGGTATACCTCTTCACTTTTATCGACCCGGGGATATTCCTGCAGCTTTTTCTACAAATTATTTCACACTGCATTCTGAGGAAATGCAGGAAGCCATGGTAACAGAGATACTCAGATTTATTTAGACTCCCTACCTCTGGGTCCTATGGATTAGGATGTGGAAGAGCAGCTGATCTGCCCAATTATGTACCATGAAATAAAAGAACTTTTGGAGACACTGGCCCATGGAAAATTGCCAGGATCTGATGGCATCCCCCTTGAGATTTATAATAGTGAAGGACTGGAGTTTATAAAATACTTTGTAGTAACATGTGATCATGCTATGGAAGGTAGGCCACCCCCTCAGTCTTGGCGGGAGGACATTATAGCTTTTATTCTTAAACCTGGAAAGTCCCATTATTCACTTCTTCCTACAGATCTATTTCAATCTTAAGCCATGTTTATAAAACATGGCTATTTTGTCTGGTAGGTGTGCTAAAATACTCTCTAGGATAATACACATAGATCAAACAGGGATTGTTTTGGGAAGAGCCTCATTTGATAATTCGATAAAACATAGTTACTAGTAGAAAATGCTGTTAACACAGGAAATAGATCACTAGTAATGAGTCTGAATATGGAGAAAGTGTTTGACAGCGTTAGCTTGCGTTTTTATGGAACCTACTGGTTAATCTGGGGTTCCTAAAAAACTTTGTGGCCCTCCCTTGTGGACTTTATGTGAGCGCCTCAGCAAGAATTAAGATCAGTACAGCATTGTCTAACCCCATATGCATTGAGATATGAAGTAAGATTTCCCTCTTTCACCTTTACTTTTCACAGTTTATTTGGAGCCCATAGCAGCACATATCAGACAGCCTGGTATCTCAGTCTACAGACATACCTCTCCACCTTTTAGAGCAAGAAATCTGGACAGAGCCTAAAATAACAAAGGGACAAAGGCTGAAAAATAGGGACAGATTTTAAATATTGGTTTTACAAGCTTAGAAAGTTGCTAGAATAATAGAATTTGTGTTAGCATGCATTTTCTGATGGGTATAAAGTATGAAATGAGTGGGATACTCAAATGTATGTCATTATTTAGTGACTTCAAATGATTTGCAAGAAAAACACACATGAGGAGCAGATCAAAAATATGAGGCAAAAATCTGGGCAGTTGAAAGGTATGTCTACAGACCTGGGAAAAAGTGTTACAAAATCTTATTATATGCACCATACCTGCTTGTTTATCTTATTAACCCAGAGGAGGATTTACCTCATTTACATCAGGAGCTTTTTTGTTTTTGGATCCCTGGCAGGATAGAAGATTAGTACAAATAAAATAAAAACAATAAAAATGAATTGTATCCCATTACCTCAGAAATTCTCATATTTTTCCTTCCTGGCAGGAGACAACAACCACCTCAAAGCCCGATCCCTATAATCTGTCACCTACAGACTACTGAGATGTGATCTGTTCCTGGCATACGAGTCTTTTTCTGATCCCGCTCTTAAGGACCTGCTGGTTATTTGTTAAACAAAAGGTATCAGAATTGCCTGATCTAGGAACCTAAATCTTCTCTGTGAAATAAATAGAACATGTTGGAGGGACATGTATATGTCTCAGAGACTACCCCTTCTCTGAAACAGGCTTCCTGTCCATGTGAGTTCTACCCTAGCCCAATTCAAGCATGACTTGTACCAGTGGGCGGGGAATCAGAAGTTTACCCCTGGTCTGGCACTTATGTCTCTAGCAGACAGAGACAACCTATAAATGCTAAGCCACCCAAGCCCAGGTCCACATATACTCCTTAAAATAACCTTGGATACCAAAAATTGTCAGATATATCTGGGAAGCATGGTAAAAAAGTCCCAGGGTTCGTTAGCCTAGCTTATACCATTAGCCTAGCTTATACTGTTAGCCTAGCTTATACGGTTAGCCTAGCTTATACCATTAGCCTTGCTTATACCGTTAGCCTACCTTATACCATTAGCCTAGCTTATACCGTTAGCCTAGCTTATACTGTTAGCCTAGCTTATACCGTTAGCCTAGCTTATACCATTAGCCTAGCTTATACCATTAGCCTAGCTTATACCTATGAACATATGAACCTACAAAGTGAGTCCCACACTTCAGCGATTTGTGCAAAGGACTTAGGACTTAATTCTAATGAGGAGTAGAGGCTACCACTCTGGTTGGAAACACTCTTGTTTTCTATATACTCTAACAATGGAACTACAATCTCTTCAGACCCCCATATAAAACTATTAGGAGTCATTATAGACAATAACCTTAAATTTGATATACACATTAACAAAACTATCAAAATCATTAACAAAAAACTAGGGTCACTTTACAAGATCAAGCCTTTCCTTACCCTACTTGCTCGAACTGCCATTGCCTGCTCCTACTTACTCGTGACCTTACTCTATGCTACCCCTCTATTGACTAACCTAGGTAAAACTGAACTCATTAAATTATCAACTTGCTATAATCACATTGTCAGATTTGCCACTGGCATGCCTACAAGACACATCCCTGTACTAACCTAAAATCACTAAGGTGGTTAGAACTACCTTCCCTAATCCAGCTTAACCAGCTGATAGTTGAATTTAAAGTATTAAACCAACATGATAAAACACCAGCAATCAAACCCATAATTTACCCCTACAGCAACCTCAGTACACTTAGATCATCAAGCAAACTACTTGTCCAAGCTATCCAAGCTTGTAATTCAGCTGGTGCCTCTCTGTTTGCTCATTATGTTGGTAAAATATTGAATTCACTTCCAGCAAATATTACTCTAGAAGCCACCATAAGTCAATTCAAAAATAGTCTAAAACAATACTTTAAATTGCATTGGTCTTAGACATGTTCTAAACCTGACTAACACATTTACTACTATTGCAAAGGAATTACTCCAGTGTTTCTCAACTACCCTGAGGCTTCTAGGTCCTCATCATATGTAAAACTGTTGATTACTAAATGCATCAATTGTTATTCTGAATTATTCTGTAAATAACGTTTTTTATGTTTTATTTGTATGTTTATCTTACATTTTATGTTTTATGCAATGTATTTTGTTTGTACCTTGGAGCTTTTCTCCCCGGGCCTCTGCTGAAAATGGACATGTATTCAGTTGGACTATCCCGGGCAACAAATGTAAAATAAATACATAAATAAATAAATCTTTGTTTGGACATGATGTAGAGAATACAGGGAATTGCTTAGTACATATTGTCCTGGGTAGTATATGTGGTACATTCTTTACATTTCCCAGCACCACAGCAATTCTAGGAAAAAGGTAAACTTTCCCTTAGAGATTTTATACGGATGGGGACAAACCAAGTGTGAATTGCCAATTGTTATCGCTTCCCTCTAAAATGGGAGGACTAGGGCTTCCCAACTTGAAGATTTCTGCTAAGGTGGCTAGATTAAAAACAGTACAGGAGATCGTTAGTCCTATTAAGAATCCATGGTGGTATAATCTCCTTAACTTTGTAAGGATTGTATTTTAAAGTTTTGTATAAATGGCTGATGAAGCTTCTGTGTGAAACCCCATTTGCTGTTATGTTTACAAATTTTGATTACTTATTTCATCGACATGACACATGATGTATTGAGTCTGATTTTGTTTTGATGGTATAAAGCATCCTTATCACACCCAGGGAAAAGTTATTAGATAAACACAGGAACCTGAAATGGGAATTGAGTTTGACAAAACCATGTAGGCCATATTACTCCAAAAAACCCCCAGTATGTCACTATATCTTGTAGGGGGTCTTTGTCAGAAGCTTGAGTTTTCAGAAACTTGAAATTCATATTGTCGAAATGATATGCTTGAGTTTCTGAAAACTCAAACTTTGAAAAAAAACAACAAAAATCTACTTTTTTATACATTTTTGCAGGGCAGCAAGCCACCCTGCACCTGCCATGTGGGGGGGGGGGGGGGGCTGTACCGTCACACCTCCCTGTACATGATATATACCAACTCTGAGATCGCACTACAGTGGGGAAATTTGTAAATTCCTGATCTGCACAATACTGCAATCTCCATTCAAAGGTTTGAGTTTCTGAAAACTCAAGCTTCTGATAGGGACCCACTGTAGGTTATAGCTCTTTGGTCAAAAATGATTATACAAGCATTTTTATATAGTAGATAGATTACATAGGATGTATCCTAATGATTATAACACTTGCTGGAGGTGCCCTGTGCGGGTTCTAAGAGACGTGTTTTGGGAGTTTCCTTTTTTTAGTGGTTTTAAACAAATGTAGAAATTATGTGATACTATTTGGCCACTTTGATTAAAAATCATGAAATATACTTTCTTTATTTGCAGATGCTTCCACTCATACCTCTTAATTGTCCAGATTTCCGCAGAATGCCCAGATTTTTGTGTCATATTTTTTGGTCTGTTCCTTATAAAATTTGTGTTTTTTTTTTTTTTTAAGCAACTCACAGTGGTTTGAAGCCACTAAATAATGACATACATTTGAGTTTCAGATTTCATATCCTTCAGAAAATGCATGCAAACACAAATATTCTAGCACTTTCTAAGTTTATAAGAGCAATATTTAAATTCTATCCCTATTTTTTTTGGCCTTTTCCTCCCTTTATTTTAGGCTTTGTTCAGATTTCTTGTGATAAAAGGTTAAGAGGTATGCTTTCACTTTTGTTTCAGTGTCATCAAATTTTAGAATGTTCAATTTGCTTCTGCTTGTTTATAAAATGTCTAGCGCAAGATGTTTGAGAATTTATTTATTTATTTGCATTTATTTACCAGGAAAGTCCACTGAGCCAATGAGACGATTTTCAGTGAAGGCCTAGGAAGAAAAGCTCCACAGGTAACAAGAAACAAAAAAACATACTATAGATACATAACAAATGCGTGACATTAAGTAAATACATTTGGCATGAGTACATTACAGGGGTATATAGTACGAGATGGAGTAAATACAATTGTTCATTACAGGGCTATATACAGCTAAATGCAACATTTAAATTGAGATGAATAACAAAATGACCTGATTCAGCACATTGCATGAAATTTCCAACCAGTGAATTGAATTACAAAACAACACATGATTCGACATTATGCAAAAAAGAGAAATTCTAACAGTGGATAATAGTGAGGTTTACACCTGGCAGTAGTATAGGTAACTCAGACAACATAAAGTAGAAAAGCATTACACCTTGAATCAAGTATGTAACATGTTCACTGCGATTAATTACGTTAAGTGAAGGATGGTTGTAATTTGGGGAATGGAGTCAAGGTAAACAAACTCCGCAAAAACCCACTCCGAAAAACCCAAAACAACTCTTGTATAATCCAGTAAGCTTAAAAACTTTCTTTAATAGATGAAATATAAAAGCACGAAGGAGTCAAAGTGCAGGTACAGTTCCAGTTGGAAGATAAAAAGTTTTTTAGGGAGATTTTGAAACTGTCAGGATTTTTTGTAGTTCTAATAGTCACAGGTAGGGCATTCCAGGCCTTGGCTACAGACCAAAAGTACAGAAGGCATCCAGCAGCCAGGATTGTTTTTTGTACCAGCAAAAGATGCTGATTCTTGGATCTGAGGGCCCTCTTTTGTTGGTAGGCACTGAAAATCTGGCTAAGGGCAGGGCAGTCTGATGGTTTAAAGATTATTTTGTGGGCTGTAGTCAGTTGTAGGTAGGAGAGGTAGTAAGATAGTTCAAGCCAGCTAAGAGGGTGCAGGCCAGTAAACCGGTGGGTAATATGTTTGGTGTTAGAGACAAATTTTGCGACTTCGTTGTAATAGGATTCAAATTTAGCTTTTAGGGGAGAATGAGAGATTAGTGAATAGAGATGCATCATAAAGTAGGGAAGGTAGTAGGTAAGTGGAAGCAAGAACTTGTTTTGTGGACTGGCTAAGGAAGTTTTTGTCCCTGTAGAGGATCCCAAGCTTTTGGTGGGTCTGGCTGATGCTATGGTGTCTATGTATGCCAAATTTCAGGTGCTCATCTATAAAGATTCCTAGCTGTTTTGTGTGAGTAATGGCGTCAATGACTGTGTTACTTTGTGAGAGTATAGTGAACTGGGCTTTGTTAAGGGAGATAGATTTCTTGGGTGTGAAAAGCATGAGTTTGGTTTTGGCAGGATTGAAAGAAAGGTGATTGTTACACATCCATGTTTCAGTAGTGGTGAATGCTGACTGGGTTAGCTGTTGTAGATCAGTTATGGAATTAGAGGTGCATATAATTGTTGCGTCATCAGCATATTGAATAAGTGAGCCTTGATCTAGACAGGAGGGGAAACTATTAATAAAAATGCTGAATAACAAGTGTCCTAGTATAGAACCTTGGGGAACTCCAGTGGGAGTATTGAGATATGAGGAGAAGGAATCATGCCATTTGATAGCCTGTTAACTGTCAGTTAAACAGCCTGAAAACCAGTTAAGAGAGGAGAGAGTAAGGCCAGTTTTAGAGAGTTGTTTTAGAAGTAGGGGTGAGAGACAGTATCAAAAGCTTTTGAAAGGTCTAGGAATAGACAGGAGGCCATTTTGCCTAAGTCACGGGCACTGTTGATTGTATCCATGAAGGATATCAGGGCAGTTGTAGTACTGTGGTCTGGTCTAAAGCCAAGCTGTGTGGGAGATTGAATTTGGTTGTGAAGAAGAAAGTGTAGGATTTGAGTGTGAATACATTTTTCTAAGATCTTAGAGACTAGAGAGATAATGGCAATAGGACTGAAGTTAGAGATGTCAGAATTATTCCCTCCTTTATGAAAAGGAAGAATATAAGCTTTTTCCCAGATTTTAGGAATGTAACTTTCTTGGACTGATCTGTTTAAAAGGATGGATATAGGGTAGGCAATAGATTCGGCGGCTAACTTTAAGAATTGTGTGGGTAGGTTGTCGGGATCATTAGTGCATGGTTTGAGTTTAAGCAGTAGTCTTTTTACTGTGGCAGTTGGGATAGGTGTAAAAGTGAATGTAGGTGACGTGTCAGTAGAGAGGGAGGATGTAGTGTGATTGGCTACTTTAAAAGGAGTAGCAGGGTTGGTGGGGTATGTGATGGGGGAAAGGATGTGTGTACTAAAGCATTAATAAAGTGAGTATTAAAGAGGGTAGCTATTTCTACTGGAGTTTTGTCAGGATGAGGGCATGGGTTACTCTATGACCTGGATTTAGTAATGATGTTATAGAATTCCAGAATTTCTTTGGGTTTGACTTATGTTCATTCTGAAATTTCAGATAGTGATTTTTCTTATCTTTGCCAACTAACCAGCTAGTCTTTTTAACTGGTTTTGAAGTTGTTTAAATTTCAGCAGGTCATGAGGGGCTTTGTTAGCTAATCATAGTTTCCAGCTCTTGTTTCTGGAATTCATAATTTCTTTAGTATCTTTAGTCAGCCATGGGGCTTGATTTACTTTGATTTATTTTAGTCAAAGGGGAGCAAGGCTGTTTAGTATATTAAGAAATGCTGAGTTGAAGTGCTCGACTGCCTTGTCTAGAGGGAGTGTTTTTAGCCTGCACCAATTAATCTTGTTTTAGGGTATCTATGAATTTCACAGGGTGAAATTTAGTTAGGTTCTTTATTAGTTTGTACTAGTGAGGCTTTTGAAATGAGGGGACAGTGGGGTAAGCAAAAGCAGAGAGGTGGTCACTAAGGGTGTTTGGAAGAGTACCGGCTGCAGATATTTTGTTAGGGTGATTGACTAGAATCCAATCTAAGATACAGCCGCAGGCATTGTCCTTACTGGGTCTGGTTGGGGAACAGATGAGCTAAGTGAAGTTGAATAGACTGATATTTAAAGAGGGAACGTTAGGGCAAAAATCTAGCCAGTTAATATTTACGTCACCAAGGATAATGGTTTCATTATGGATATTGTTGAAAATCCATGACAAAATTTCTTCCAACAAGGGAATGTTGTTACCTGGAGGTAACAACAGGACTATTATATATATATATATATATATATACATACATATAATACATATTTTTTGCAGTTCATGTTGAGAAAGGAAATAAGAATTTCGACAGTGGCAAATTATAAATTTTATATTTTATTATATTATTTATATTTTATAATAATAAATATTAAATATATATATATATATATATATATATATATATATATATATATATATATATATTATTTTAGTATTTCTATTTATTATTTATATTATATTTTATATAATATATATTAAATATATTATATTATAATAAATATACTATATTTTATATTATTTATATTTTATAACATACTATATATATATATATATATATATATATTATTTTAGTATTTCTATTTATTATTTATATTATATTGAGGGCCAGATTCAGGAAGCCTCCGTGTAAGAGTTATAACTCTTACACGGAGGCTGCAGTTAAACTGTGTGATGTCAGCATGTCATGCATATGCATGAGGTGCATGAGGCATGCTGAATCACACTAGTAACTCTTACACGGTCCGTGTAAGAGAGTAGGGGGCGTGTCTGTAGGCTAAGCTCTGCAAGTGGACACGCCCCCGGAAGACTAGAATGGCTGAAAGTAAACAGCCACGAGAAAGGCCATGAAAATGTGAATAAACACACTATACAACACATGCCCCGACTGGCCATTAGTGTATAAAGTGAAGAGATGTCATAAAAGTAAATTAAAACCTTTTTTTTTTTGTTAAACCCCGTAAATGTTTGCTACTGTGTGCGCGGGTGTGCTACTAGCGCAATCACAGTTAGCAGTCAGTGGAAAAGGATATAAGAACTAAATATGCAAAGTAAGCCAAGAAATAATAGCTTAGCGGTAGAGTAGCCGCCCTAAGAGTAGGCAGGCAGGGTTCGAGCCCCTACAACAACCTTTTTTTTTTGTAAATAAGCACTAAAAAGCCCCCTGACAGTATTGTACAAATGTAAATGTATTCCCTTTTGTAAAATGGAATGAAATAGAGCATTTTGAAGAAACATAAGAATAAAAATAGTCAGAAATGTACTGATAGCCAAGCTGCCGTGAGACAGAGTGCCCGTAGCTGAGTAGTGTTTAAAAAGCTGCAAACTGCGTGCCCGTTGCCAAGCAGCGGGTAAACAGGCTGAAACTGTGTGCAATTAGCTGAACATGTGTGTCGCTAGCCAATTAAGATTTATCCCAGCGCACACCATTTGCGCGCCGCTCCCACAGGCTAACTGCCAGTGCGCATGCGTTACCTCCGCGCAAACGAGCGCAGAACAGGTTTAAAGTGCTTAAAAGTGCTTTTGGCATGTTTGATTGACAGGTCCTCAACTCATTTCTGTCAGGAAAAGCAAAAATCAGTTGCCAGATTCAAACCCAGGATACCATGCACTACAGTTAAGGAACTAAACCACCAGGCCATGACAGCAATACATAGAAATGCAGAAATAGCATATATATGGGATAAAACCCAGAATGGAGCATGAGAAAGCATTTTCAGTGAAGTAGATACAATTCCAAAACGGCCAATCAGAGAAATGTGCGGGAAAAGCGGCATATATAAGCCCCATAGGGGGGAATACACAGCATAACTGATTGTAGAACAGACTTGCAGTCAGCATGAGTGGAGTAGGTGAGGGACGTTGCTTTCGAGCACAGCGTTGGGGCGTTGAGGAGTCCAGATACATGGTCTGGCTCCTTGTCCATAATCACGAGGCCCAACTCATGCAGGGCCAGGTCTCATGGGGAGTATATAGGGCAGAGGCGTGGGACCAATTGGCTCGTGATCTGACCAGTGCTACTGGCATTCCACGCACTGGTGAGCAGGTCCGTCACCACCATGCGGACCTGAAGAGACGCAAGCAGGACCAATTGAACCGTTGGATCCAGGAGGCCCGCAAATGCCCAACGCCCCACTACTGAGTAAGTCACATTTTACCCATGTATGTAAGGATTTCAACCAGCTGATACCATGGAGATGTGTAGTCCAATATTATTCCCTTTGTATTACAGCTGCAGGTGTCCGCTCTGCGAATGTCGAGATGCACGCCAGAAGGCTGGCGGCTGCGCCCACCATGCAGGTTAGTAACCCCACCCAGTACTTGTAAATAAATATTATTATGTACCATGTATCAGAACAGTGCAGTGTATTGATTAAAAGTAATATAATGTGCAAGCAGGAATTGAAAGTCTGCAGGTATGGCTGCAACAAGTTCATCAGTATGCAAGTGTAACTGGAAATATAATTGATAGAATTAAACAGTGCTGTAATACAGATGTCCCATCATTAATTAAATATACTGTAACCTGCAGTAGTCTCAAGAGTACAGCTTCACAATCTGAGGTAGTCACATGTGAGATATATCCCTGTTCAAATGCTGAATCATGACAGAAGTGAGGCTGTTGGAAAGTGTTTGAATCACCACAGGTCTAATATGTGAACAAAGCATAGAAGTACCAACCTGAACTGTGAAGTTGCAGAATGTGTGAGAGTGACAGAAAGGCTCATGTATGAATAAATAAAGTAGTAATAACCCCTGAATATATAAGCCTCAGTGTGTTTTTACAGAACTAAATGCATGTGGGAAGTACAAATTAACATCCCAAACTGATTTCAGTGTGTCTGAATCTGAATGTCTAGCTCAAAATCTGTATATGGTGATAACAGTAAACAATTTGCAGATAGAATGAATGATTATCTGACAGACTAAACAGCCATAGTTGTCCCCTGTCCTGTCATCAAAGTGTAGCAGGATGATGTATCTGATCAAATTCAAAATAAGTAGGATAGTGATGTATGTGTAACAGGTGTAGCATGACAGTCAAATAAAGATTATTTTGAAACATCAGCCTCAACTTAATTGTGTATCTATGATAAATGTGAATCAATGTTTAACATATGAATGTGTCATCACTTTCTATCCCCACCCAACCCTGTAATTCCATATAACAACATCCACTAAATAATGGTATGTGAACATTTCATTAATCATGGACATTTGTCCGTTCCAAACATATATGCATGTCTGTTCGTGCATGTGCCCTGTTCATACCTGCACACACGATGGCCTGTTGCCATTAATCAACCCTGCATGTCGTTTGACTGTGTTTTGCTGTTCAAATAATGCATGTGATATTGATATGCCCCTTGTTCAATGGTGTTCATATCTGGGTGTTTGTTTGATGGGAATACCAATGCATGCTGTTACAACTAATCTGAATGGAATAAAATGCCACTAACCCAAACTAACATAACTACTCACAAACCTAGAACGCTTGGGAAGGCAGGTCCCAGCCACCCACCTCTCCCACCTCAGCTGGCGACTGCACCTGGCACTAGTGCCCAGGCCGGACCCCCCTCCGGTGGCCCTGTGCCACCTTCGGGTGGAAGCGCTGCAGGGGATGGGGCCCACCCCCCTCTGCAAGTGTGGCCGGAGGGCTTCGTCCACTCACCCTCCAAGGTGTCCGGTCTGTGGTGCGAGGGAGATCCAAGACACTGTTCTTGGACCCCTCACGCCAGCTCGAGGCTCGTGTGGCACAGCTAACGCCCCGGCCGTTGCCCGCCCACAGCCCCAGCACAGCCCGTCCTGGGCTGTGAAGGAACAGTGGCAACTGCCTATGGGTGGGGATATCAGTTCCACTGTTGCCATCTGTGGGCTCGTGCATCTCGGATATCCCAACCTCCGTCCCGTCAATTGTGTAACCCCACGTGTGTCATACACCGTCCCTGTATGCGTCTTGTCTGTCTTGTCTGTTAACCTACCCAACCTACCTCCCCAGCTTTACCGACTTCCTTCACCTGTCATACCACTCTCACCTGTAAAAAAAAAAAAAGGGCACTCTATCCCACAAAAAATTACGCCCATACATAGCTGTCCATGTCGCAGACATGTCCGCTGGACATCTAAACTGTTAATTACAATTGGCTGTACAACAAATATTAATGTTGTCCTGACACCTCTCTCAGAGGTGGAAGGTTTCAAATGTCTCACCAAAATACATAGAAATATACAGCTGTTGCTGCAAAAGACATGGGCATCTATGGGCCTTACCTACACCCTTCCTGCAAATCCCACGCTTTCCCTACTGTCTTACCCTCTTTGTGACCCCTTTTCACCACTTTCCTGTCACCCCTTTTTCTTTTCTTTCAAATAAAATAGCTGGTGTGCGCTTGTGTTAGCGGAGCTCACCGCCAGTGCTTGTCGTGAGCTCACAGCAAACGAGCGCAGACCTGGTTTAAAGTGCTTAAAAGTGCCTTTATGGCACTTTGATTGACAGGTACTGTACTCAGTTCGAAAGTTTGCTAAGAAAAATAAATTCCCACTGTCAGTCTCGAACCCAGGACCTTGGTAACATTAGCCCGTATGACCTACCACTAAGCCATGCCTGCTTTACAAGAACACAGTGCTAAAATAAATATAACATGTAATAGTAGGAATCAGTATAAAGGCAATATAGGAGATGTACTATCCAAAGCATGTCAGGTAGAGTTGTAATGGCCAAATTACTGGATTCCCATACTAGTTCAGTGTGAACAGAAACAGCCCTGCTACCTGTTAGCTTGTACATAATAATGTAACGTAATGTACATATGTGAAGGTATGTATATCGACACATACATATATATAAATATATATTAATACATATGAAATATAATCGTAGGTCTCAGTAGCCATACACACTCACTACAGGAAAAAGTTAACATAATTGCTGCAACCTGAATCTGCAACACAGCCTGACCCCTGTGTGACCTACTTACCCTTCTAACTGCTTACAGGTGGCCTCAGCACTTTGATTGACAGGTCCTGTACTCAGTTCGAAAGTTTGCAAAGTAAAAAATTCCCACTGTCAGTCTCGAAACCAGGACCTAGGTAACATTAGTCTGTTTGACCTACCACTAAGCCATGCCTGCTTTGGAAGAACACACTGCTAAATAAATATAACATGTAATAGTAGGAATCAGTATAAAGGTAATATAGGAGATGTACTATCCAAAGCATGTTTGGTAGAGTTTTAATGGCCAAATGACTGCATTCCCATACTAGTTCAGTGTGAGCAGAAACAGCCCTGCTACCTGTTAGCTTGTACATAATAATGTAAGGTAATGTACATATGTGAAGGTATGTATATCTACACATACATATATATAAATATATATTAATACATATGAAATATAATCGTAGGTCTCAGTAGCCATACACACTCACTACAGGAAACAGTGAAGATATATGCAGCAACCAGAATCTGCAACACAGCCTGGCTCCTGTGAGACCTACTAAGCCCTTTAACTGCTTAAAGGTGCCTCCAGCACTGTGATTGATAGGCCCTATACTCAACTCAAAAGCAGAATATGAGCATACTAGTAGGCCCTACCACAAGACCATTGTAACACTAGTCTGTATGACCTACCACTAAGCCATGACTCTCATACAGGAATACAGTGCTAAATAAGTGGAACATGTAATAGTAGGAATGAAGATAAAGGCAATATAGTATGTCTACTACCCAAAGCATGTCAGGCAGACTTTTATAGTCCCAATTACTGGATTCCCATACTAGAGTAGTGTTAACGGAAACAGCCCTGCTAATTGTTAGCTTGTACCCAATAATGTCAGCTAATGTACATATATGAAAGTATGTATATGTACACAGATATATATATATATATATATATAGCAATACATATGACATATAGTTGTAGGTGTCAGTATGCATACACACTCACTACAGGGAACAGGCAAGATAAATGCAGCAACCTGAATCTACAACACAGCATGAAGCATGGGAGATGTACTAACCTTCACACTCACAGAACACTGTCAACAGCATACCAGCATGGTCCAGCGATAACAATCTGAAAGGGCAACGCCTATTTCACATACCCTTTTATAGCAGTGTCCTGAAATCACAGTGAGACATGCAATTAGTACACACCCAGCTGCTTGCAATTAGCAAATGCTGCCTTACAACTGGTGCAGAGGCCATCACATGGACCTATGCAGATACCTACAAAAGTATTCAGTACCCACACTCCACTCATGCAATACAGTCATTGCACAAACCAAATGAGAAAGAGAGAGAGAGAGAGAGAGACAGAGAGAGAAGACAAAACAAAATATACAAACAGCCAGCAGAAAAACAGCAGCAGCAGCAGCAACAGCAGCAAAATTCAAGCAGCACGACTGACACATCAAAAGCTGCCACATAAAAAAAGGTAATGCAAAGTAGCAGGTTAATCCTGTGTATACTGTGACACCTCCAATTGTATCATAGTTCACTATCTATAGGTATGTCCATGAGATAGGTTGTGTGTAGATAGTCATGAAATATAAACATATGTAATATTGTTGTACATGTGGGCCATAACTAACACTTCCATAGCTTAGAACACAAGGCCAGTTGTGCATATGATGCAGTAGTTCCCAGGGTCAGTAGAGGTTCCTCCTCATTGGTGTGGGACCACTGTGTATGTATGGCACTGTTCAGGTACATATCCTGTAGTATGGCCAGGATTAATATCAGTCTGTCATGTGGTGCTATGTCCTCCAGGGGTGAATGTAGCACACATCCAGGGATACCATTTCGTAACAGTGATGATATGTGTTCTGCAATGATGAGGGTGGCTCTCACCTCGACATGTGAGAGGATAGGGAGGTTACAGTCATCTGGGATAACTAATAACACGTGTGTAGGACAATGGGGGGGGTACCTGCACCTAAACTGTCTGCAACATTGTTGGCAATATCTGTGCATTTGGTGAATGTGAAGCATCTTAACACTGCAGACAACAGATGCCTTCCTGTCATGTGAATCTGCCCTGTGCTGCACTAGCCTCCTACTATTGTTATACAATATGCCTGTATCTGTAGTCCACTGGACAGGATTAATAAGTGGTGTGCAGTTGTTCTGGGTTAGATAACTGTGTGCACAGTACATGCAGTATGTGGGATGTCTGTGGTAAGCATATGCAAATGTGCTGGCGTTGTGTGTTGTGGCTTCCACTGGCCCAGTGGGCTGCATGGATAGCATCACTGTCATAACTACTGAATAACTGTGTAATAACATGCATACATAGCAAGGTAGTGTATTGTGCTTGTGGTGTTGTTCAGATATGTATATCCAGGCTGAGTAATGTGTGTCCACATCACAGGGTTGGATGGCAGCACACATCCAGTATGTATGGTTGAACACCCAGAATGTGTCACACGTGTCACCTGTGCAGGCGATATCTGGCCATTACCTGTGCATCCCCACAACACACACACATGCAACATATGGCAGAAGTACTATAGCAGTACACACATGTTCATAGGTTCATACTAGGCTATCTGCCCGAGGGCATTTACAAGCCTAGCCCATCATTTTGGGGCTTACGCCACCCCTTTAGTATGGGGAACCATACCCATTATGTTGCTGTGCCTCTGTCGAGCAGTGACACTGAGGTAATCCCTGGGGTATATCTGCGATCACCCATCCATTGGTCAAGATTTCTCTTGAACAAGGCCAGCGAGGTGCTCTGCCTCACATATACCGTGATTTTGTTCCACAGCATAGGGAGTCTTTGGGTGATGAATCTATCCCTCCAGCATGTCCTATTAATAGCCGTGTCGAGGTTTAAGTCTCCTGGCCTTGTGGCTCTGATGGATCTACATTTTTTTAGGTGAAGCATATTCATCAAATCTGGGTCTGACATGGCCTTGTATGTTGGGCAAAGGTCACCTCTGAGCAAGCGGTAAGCAACTGAATAGAACATACATGGACATGCTGGAGGGCAAATTCTAACTGAGAGGCTCCCTTTACTCTGTAATGAGCTCGAACAGTTGAGAATGAACAGTTCATAGGTTCATACTAGGCTATTTGCCCTAGGGCATTGGTAAGCCTAGTAGAATGTGTTTGTCTTGTGCCACCCAATCACAAGTTATGCTGCTATGCCCTTGTCCGACTTTAGTATACTATGCCTCTGTCTAACAGCGACATAGAAGTGATACCTGGGGTACAACTATGATCTCCATCCACTCATCCAGATTCCTATGGAAGAGAGTCAATGAGGGACTCTGCCTAACCAGTAGTGTGAGCTCATTACAGAGTGAAGGGAGCCTGTTGGTTAGGAATATGCCCCTCCAGCATGTCCATGTATGTCAGTGCTGAGGTCCAGCTATCCTGAGCATGTGGCCGTATGGGACTCTGATTGCCTGAGGTACATCACGTTCATTACTGCTAGGTAGGACATGGCTGTATATGGCATGCACAGATTGCCCCTGAACAGGCAGTATGCCACTGAGTCCAGCTGGATTCACTTTACCTGGGCAGCATATGACATCTGTGTGAGCCATTGCATCCCCTTGATGATGTACTGTTGTCCTGTACCAGTTGCTGTAGGTGTCTGGTTAGGTACATCCCAAAAGGTGCATTGTATGCAATTATAGGCCTGATGATGGATGAGTACAGAGGCACAATGACCTCCCTGCCATACATGTGAATCAGTCATGATTAGCTGGGCTATATAACATGTCTGTCAATCCACGTTGGCCATGTGGTAGACAAATGACAGACTGCTACCATGTTTCTTCCCCAGGTCCCCAACCACGTCTACTGTACTCAATGGCCTAACACCTATGTTGTACTGTGCCACCAATGTGGAGGCGTGGGAATCTGCATTGAATACTGATACTCCCCCTCCCTTGTTCAAGTGTTGTGGCCGACAAGGATGGTAACAGCTATAACGTGGTAGTACTGGTGTGCTCCTGTGAAACCTGAAACAGGTTCATGTTACTGCACAGATATCGATCTCCAGAATGCTAGGTAGGGTTTTGGGTGCGTGCATCCTTGGGTCTAGACGTCCAGTGTTGAGTAGCATCACTCTTACTTCCTCATCCTTTGTGATACAAATGGATGTGGGTTTGCCTTATGAGCCTTGCCTAATACAGGCACTATGGGTGTAGCAGGAGGCTCCGCAAATGTCAATAGGACTGTGGTGACAGGTGCAAGCTGTCCCTAGCAAAGCATACCACCCCAAGATGGCAGGGATTGGCACACCTGTGAATGACACCAGTATGTCAGTCAATTGTTGGAAGGGATCATTGTGCCTTGATATTGTGGCATTGTTCTAGGTGAGGGTAGGATGCTACTCAAGGTCAGGGTCAAACTGTCCCGGCTACGTGCTCAGAGAGCTCTGTAATGTCTCATGTCATGTAGTCCAGGGAGGAATGTGTCAGGCCATTCACAGCAGCATGGACATTGACTGAGTCATACCTGTACCTGCCTTGGGGTTACCTGACTGTTTGTGTTATGTGGCAGGTCATAGTGACTGACAGGCTGCACACCGTGACCCTCACCTCGTTAAGCCTGGTGAACGTGATGTGAGTGTGCCTGATCATAGAGGCACCTAGTACAGGTGTATGAGGTGTGTTGTTAACTGTTAATGGCTGTGAGTGTTCAGCACATTGGCTTTGTGTGATATGTGTTGCACATGTTCGTTTATGTGGTAGTGGTTGCCTGGATGTCTGCATAGGAGGTCTCTGCTGCATAGGCAGAGCTGTGGTCTGAGCCTACAAGTATGATCATGTGTGATCATGTGTTAGGTCCGCTGTTGTGTTAGGTCTACGTGAGACTGGAAGTGTAGTGAGTGATCCCCTTTGCCACGTGACTGGTTATGGCGGTATTGAGTAGACAGAGCCTAGCCTCCAGTCTGGTATATGGTTGCATCACTCACATGAGTTTGAATTTGTCGTTAGGAGGAGGGTTGTCTGTGTACATGCATCTGTTCTAACATTGTCTCTGGAGTACCACACTCACCAGCTGGACTGAGGAGGGAACTGACAACTGACCTCTGGACATGCTAGAATACTATTGTGAACTCTGTAATCAGTAATGATTGAAAACAAGTTCCAGTGGGGAGTGAGGGTGTACTGACATTACCTACAACTGCTGACTGATATAAAAGCGTCAGTGAGCAAATGCCAGGTAACCTAAGTGCAATGTGTCACAATGAAGTAAATGCAACAATGACAAGCAGTCACTTGCTGTCATGTGTAACATGGAAGTACATACAGTAAGCAATGCAGATAACAGTAGTGAGTCACAGATGTGTTGCAAAGATGTGTACTATGTGGAAGTAGCATACCAGTGAAATAACAAGCTAACAGATAACAAGCATATAAACAAAGGTAGATGCAGGAGGCCTGGATGTAGTGTTTGCTACAACAAACAAGGTGTAGCAATGTCAGTAAGATACAGCTCAGATATGCAGGCACTATAAACCTGATACCAGATGTCCCCAGCTATGAATGGCAGAGTACAGCCTATTGTCACACATGAGTGCAGACCACAAACCGCGTTAATGTTAAATAACTGGCCTAAAGGACAACTGCCCATACCAGAAGTAATACACTTGTACACTGGTCCCACAATCAGCAGTTCCCAACTTCAATGGATGAAAGATATGTGTCCTGCCACCACAGTGCTTGCCACCAACCTCCCTAATGTAAAACAACTGGTCTGAAGGCCAAGTACTTAGCACAAATGACATAGAATGATAGCTACACTGTAATCAGGTTTTAACCAATCAGTAATAAGTAGAAGTTAACACACCCTGTATAGAATGTGTACCATGTATTGTTGAGATACTATGCTGATAACCTGTTTGTGTACCTTTCCAGATAGACATGGCACCTAAAAGAAATCCTGTGTACTCTGCTGCAGAGGATGACGTGATCCACCAGAGCCTGGTGCGTGACTATGCCATCCTGTTCTCACGCACCACCCAGAATCAGCAGGAGAGGTCTGCACTGTGGCAAAGCCTCGTTAGCAGGATAAATGATGTTGGCATGCATGATAGGACATATGAGCAGGTGAGACATCACTGCAGTGATTTGATAAGGAATGTCCGCCAGCGTGCTGCAGATATCTGCAGGCAACAGGCTGCCACAGGTGGGGGGGTGGCCACATCCCCCCCTCACCAGACAGGAGGGGCTACTGCTAAGTGTTGTGGATCCAGCCCCAGAACAACAGCAAACATCATGCATCCTGATGGAGGTTGGATCCACACAGCAGCAAGACAGCGAGCGTGCAGGTAAGATGCCATATTCATTTATTGTTATTACTTTTACATTTGTTGACCCAGATAGTCTAGCTGGATATGAGTTCATTTTCAGTAGAGGCCTGTGGAGAAAAGCTCCACACATAATGTAATAAAGGCAGACAGACAAGTTGTCAATACAGACAGCCAACATAATAGAATTGTACACCAGCCTGTCAATTAAATAAACATACATGTAAGGAAGTCAAACAGTTTAGAGTCATACACAATGTACTGTTGGTTTCAAAGCAATCCTACCTAAAGCATAATGGTTATGCAATAAGGCAAAAGCCATATACATAATAGTTAGGGCTCAGAAGGGTAGAGAAGTAGAAGGAGTATGACAGATACAATGATATGGAAGAGGCAGGAGTCAAGAAGGGAAGTGAGGAAAACAAGGAAGACAGTCAAGAGGAGGTGGGAGGGATGGGAGAAGTAGGTCAGAGCATAGAAGGACATCAAGGTGAAAGAAACAGGGTAGAAGCTAGTTTCTATGCACAATGAGGGGTTAAAGGTGAAGAGAGGAGGGAGAGGGATGTTAGCCTGGACTCCAAGAAGAACAAAGCCAGTGGTTTTGAAAGTACAATTTGAGTTGACGTTTGAAGAGAGGTAAGGGTGAGATTAGAGTTAACTCCTGGTATGTACATATGACTGTTCTGTACGCTGTTACTTCATGCACGCATAAGGTGTGCATGTGGTATGTATCTGTCATCATGATATATATACAGACATGATGTGCAGCTGATGTGTATAAGGGAACTAGTGTACTACTGTACTGTATCATGTGCAAAACAAATGGCACACATGTGCCCACTGACATTACTCTCTTCACACTTCCAGGTCCCTCCCATGTATCAACGAGGCAGGCCATACATGCTGGTGAGTCTTTTTAACAGTATCTGTAAAACAATTTATAAAACTAGGAAGAGTAGTGTAACTCTGTAGTAGACATGCTGGTGACTGTGTCCACAATAACTGTAATTGACAGATAGTAGAATGAGTAGTGTAACACGGTATTGATGTGTGTGTTTACTGTGGGGTGTGCATGTGTGCAAGTGTGCCTGTGCCCAAGTGTGCATGTGTGTTAGTGTCCATGAGTGCATGTGTCCATTTCTGAATGTGTGCATTAGTATTGAAGTGCATCTCTTTCAAATATGTATTGAGACTGTAATCTGTGTTCCATGTTTTCCTCCCGTAGGTTCTGGTGCTGCTCTGGTGACCTGCAGCAGGGAACCTGAATCTTGTGCCCCAGGTACTGATGATGATGAAATGTCTGTAATGGTGCAGGAAGGTGTGTCTGGGTCCGCCATTGGTCAGCCAATTGACAGTACACAGCTTTCAACCCGTCAATGCGCACAGTCATCCTGCCGTTACATCCTTTATCACCATTGTCCCTAGGTGATGGACAGTCAGCAGTGGGCATAGATCAGGGTAATGTGGTACCTGTGGCACATGCATCCTCACAATGCAGCCATGTGCAGAGGCCTCCAATGGTACCACGCAGACAGTCGCCCATGGGTTCTCGGGGGGGCATCCGTGGCCGTACTGCCTCTGGCCGGGGTGCCCAGGGAGGTATGTCAACCTCCACTATGTTTAGAACTGCCATGCAGGCACAGGCACGTATGGAAAGGTACACCAGACAGGGTCTGAGGGAGCTGAGAGCATGTCGCATAGCCATGACAGACGGCATGCATGATGTTGCGAATGCTATCCGTAACTTCACAGATGTCGTTGACAGACGTTGTGAGGGCATACAACAGCTGCTCCACAACCAGATGTCCATGGGCCAGGGCGATGGTGTGCGTTTGCGGCGTCGACGTGGCGTATGCCAGCAAGAGCACCAGCTGGCAGTGGCGCGGGCGACAATGGGCCCACTCGCGCCTCAAGTGCCAGCACCAGCCCCAGCAATGCTGGGTCTGTGCTGTCATCCAGACGCCCCAGGAGACCAGTCCCAACAGGGAACTGTGTCCAGTCAACACACCCCTGCTTCCGATGACAGTACCCAGTCTGGGTTAGTACCGGATACGGCCCGTAGCACCCCTGCCAGGCACAGGTACCGTGTCCGTGCCCACAGACACTGATTTGGATGACCTGACAGGTGCAGTCTGTGGCTGTCCACAAAACCCTGTACATGGCAGCCATTATGTGGGACTGTGTGCGTGCTTACACACATGCAGAAACCTAACACCTAGGGCAAACACATACACACACACACTGCACCAACAACGGTCCACCCTGTACTGCTGCCCCTCACAAACACACATACACACACATGTCAATTGGTGTTACCAGTGGCGGCTTGGGCATATCTAACCCACACCCTGTGCATATGATGACACTGTGCCACCTCCTGCATACTACAACATCGGTGCAGGTAAAGGTAAACACGTTGCTGATGCACAGGGTGACTACATAGATGTGTATAAGTAGTAACATGTTGGTAACTGTTGTGTGTTGCAGTATAAATGTGTGTATATCCCATCAGTCCTGCTGCAGTAACTGTATGAATGTCCTCAATTGTTATCTGCACCCATACTACTTAACAAAGTGTACCTGCAGCACACCATCACATGCTAACATTGACTATGGCAATGTGCATCTTGTGCTGTTATGTAGATTCAGCTACATGTATCTGTTCTGTCACACATGCATTTATACACACCCTGCTACCCACACACATGCACACGCTCACCTGCCATTCCCATTATTTATCACCCTACATGAGTAGCTGTTGATACATGACAGGTACACATTTCAGAAGTGCACTATGTTGTTTACTACTGGCATCCCCTTCTCTACCTGTACTCACAGGGTGCAGGCAACCTCATCATTTGGAAGATGTAATGTGCATCAGGTACTGTAGTACCCTGATTGCCACAACAAACATGCTTCCCATGCGGAAATGCACACACAGACACATCCCACATCCACACACTTGCCACATTCAGGCTTCAGAACACTATCTAGGTATATTGGTACATGTGCATGTTCAAGTAGCATGTAACACTATACTGAGTACTGGCACTTAGTTGTCTGTTGTCATGTTGTCTGTATAGAATAAAAGAATTGTTTTATTATCCTACTCCGTTTTGTGGACATTACTTGAACAAGTGTTACCTTACATGTGTTATCAGTACCAACACCTTCTGTTTTGTAGTTTTGTTTGTATAGGGTGCTATCAACATCACTGCTTGTTAAGGGTGATGACCACCCTGCAGTGCATAGCCCCATGTGGCAAAGCCACATCCCACCCCATCATTGTGCACACACACTAACCCCACCAACAGTAAAACACATACTTTCCATTTGCAAGATTCAAACCCACACCTAACTGTGCAATGACAGTAGAAACAGACACATTAGCAGAGTGTGCTATTTGCAGTAGTTGGAGAAACCTTTACTAATGCTGTACTTAGAGGGTGCTGACATCATCTGTGTGTAGGAGGAGGGATGTGCACCCTGTAGTGTGTTCTCCCAGTTGGCAAAAGGCAGTTAACCCTCCCAGCATAGTGCACACACATAAACCACACTCATACATTCCCTTTGCAGGATTCAAACCCCCACCTAACTACGTTATGACACTGAAGAAAGACACATTAGCAGGCGCTATGCAAATTACTGGAGGACTTTACTACAGGTGATATAGTTATACAGTCCTGACATCATCACTATTTCAAAGGGGATCTGCATCCTGTGCGATACTGTCACGGTTGCTAATAGGGACATTTCCCACACACACACATCGATGTGTTGGAGGTTTGCATATGTGGGGATCCAGAACACCAGTGTGATTAGTATATGGTTTGATTGCAACAATGAGGGATATACTCCCAGTGGTGATTAGTTTTTACTCATGTTTGTAAAGATCAGCTCTAGTATATCTGCCCCTCTTGTGGGAAGGTTGGTTACCTGTTCCATAGCCAAAGAATGTCTGATCAATGGGAATCTTAGAGCTTGGGTATTGTGGCCTGTGTAATGTACACAGTCTATGTTTGGGTAGCTGGCATCACCCAGTATGATGGTGTTTGCAGAGTAATCTAAACTCTCCTGTGTCAGCATGAAGGCTGTGTGGGAGACCTGAGTTTGAGAGGGTGCTGTAAGAGCTCCTCTGTGTCTCTTTCCATGTGGTCCAGGGAGTGCGTCCCAACAGGTAGCTGACTGTGACCCTCCCTTGCTCTGTCTGGAGGCGGCACGTCTGTCAACAGCTCATGTCAAGCAAGTGCACACCCCTCATAAATGATGTGGAAACCTTCAAAGGCCCAAGGCCTGTTGAAAATATGGACCAGACTGCAGATACCTGTATAGAGGCATTCTGTGGACACATTCAGGAATGCATGGATCATGAAGCCACATATGAAAGCATGACCCAATTCTCCAAAGGCAGATGTCCTGGGCGCGGACACCAGCCATAAACACACTATACAATAGAAGGATGGCGCCACTACATGATACAACAACCTCCCAAAATGTGAAGGCACCACTGATGAGTATTGGAAGACAACTACAGGCACCCATATGATTGTCTAAGGCCATCTTTGAGAGAGGATTCCACAAGCCACTGAGGATAATCACAAGGCTGCCTGTAGTTATGTTAGTAACCTGGGTGGTACTACCCAGATATGCTCAGAGGTAATACAATATGTCACACAAAATATAAAACACACAGACATTGCCATCATCCTAGTGGACAGGTTCAATGCTGCCTTCTCTCCCCACCACACCAAAGGGAACATATGTCTCGCATCACAGTGCTTCCCCTGACATCACAGATGCTCAGGTAAGAGATGCCCTTCCCAAAGCAGTAAACACTGCATCAATGGGACCAGACAGTGTCCCAGGCTGTGTCCTACATGAACCACAAGAAGAGCTACACCCAGACATAACACCACTGTTCAATCCCAGCCTTAATACATGATATGTGACCAGAGAGTGGCATACAGCAACAGTGGTCCCTCAACATGCAGGTGGTGCCGTCACGGATCCTGGACACTACTCGCCCCATATGTCTGACTAGCTTTGTCTGCAAAGCTATGGCAAGAATCATCAAGAACCTCACATATCTAGATATTGTGGACCTACAGACATGTCACCATACACAGTTTGGCTTTGTCAATGGCAAATCCTGCCTATCAAACCTGTTTGCTTTGTTTGAAACAGTCACCAAGGCCACTGTCAAGGGGTAGGAGGTCCACACAGCCTACCTGGACCTTGCATAAGCCTTGGATACAATACCCCACTTGTGCATTCTAGGGAAGCTCACCAGTGTACATATTAACCCCTATGTCACTATGGGTATTGCACAGTGGCTCAAGGGCAGAACACACATGGTAGAATTGCTGGAGCCATGTCAGCCTCCAACCTGGTACAAGTGGTGTCCCACAAGGCAAAGCCCTAGGGGCTGTCATGTTCATTATATATTTGTCATAGGTACAGGCCAACATGGAAGTACTGTGGCTCAGCCGCGTCACAGGTGACTGCAGACCGAACACCATAATCAACTCAACAGCTAACACCGCATCCTCCAAAGGGACTCTTGCAAACACACGACTTGTGCCACAGCCATGGCCTCAACATGAATGACAGAAAGAGTATAGTCATCCCTTTGTCAAACAGTAAATGACCACAATGTACCACATATGTGTTAATCCAGTAAGTGCAGACCTAGGAATTATGGACCTTGAAGTGCGCGGGTTGATAGCATCCTACCATTTGACAACAACATGGACAAAGTGGTTAGGTAAGCATGTGATATGGGCCACATCATCATGGGATCCACATGTAGGCCAGGGGAGGACATTGTGCCTTTACTCATCCCTCATCATGCCCATAATTGACTATGATGAACCTGTCGGCATGCACCTTACCAGACACCTGCAGCAACTGGGGCTACCACATATGTACCTCGACAAGGGGATCAAAGTGCTCAAACAGATGCCACATACTGACTGGTTAAAGTAGCAGCAGCTCTACTCAGTGACATACTGCCTCTTCATAGGCAATCTGTGCCTTACATAGAAGGCCAGGTCATACCCTCACGTAATGGCCATGCTGCATCCCAGAATATCCAGATCCCACCAGGATACGCTGGAATTACATGAACTTCAGGAGTGATATACATAGGACATGGTGGAGGGCACATTCACAACTCAGAGGCACCCTTCATTCCTGATTATTATCCCAATAGAGGTTAGGCGGACTGACTCAGTGACTATCCTCAAGGCGATATTAATGACTGGATGTGACATTGTAGGGTTACCCTGGGTATCACTTATGTGTCACTGTGAGAAAGAGGCACAGTATACTAACCTTGGAAAAGGGCATAGCAAGACAGATTCACAATGCATGTTGAAAGGCACGCACATTCTGGCTAGGTGGATACATGCCCTGGGCAGATATCCCTGTACGAACCTATGGACCTATGTCTCTTTTTCACCATTGGCCCTATGTGCTGTCAATCACCAATGTAATCTCAATACTCGGTAGCATGTACAAAGGTCAGTTGTCAGTCACCTTTATGGTACAGTTGTGGAATATGTGTGTCATGTAGTAATGTCACAGCTGCCACATGTACACAGTCAACCCTATCCCCTACCCATTGATGTACATCACATGTATGAGATGGAAACACATGGCCAAACTGTAACAACAACATACAAGTCAGTCAGATGCATGGACACATATGACTCAGTCATTGTCCATGCCACCACAGCTGATGTGGGATGTCGCTCACTGGGATGCGTGATAGGGAACATGGAAGGGATCACTGAGCAAGTGACACAGGCTGGTAGACCCTGACCTTGGTTGGCATCAGACCCTCACCAGGGATTCCGACAAATTACTGAATGCTAATGAATAAGTGTATCTACAACACCCTAGCTGAATGGTTCTTAGCATGCAGTCACTGCATTGCTATGGAATACTGTCTTACCACTCCCACAACAGGTGAAAACATGCAGCTCCTGTACATTAACAACATGTAGACCTTATGCCCCAGACCAGGTGTGCATCCCTCACTACTAGGCTGATAGCATCTACATCTCACACTGTATATACACATCCCACATGCAGCATCTGCACAGAAGACCACGGTCATAATGTTACCCTGTGCAAATACCATGTATTCACATGTGGCAGGCATCACACATGGTAACTATTGAAAGTCACAGGTACATATGTGTATTTGGCACACACATACATCATGTGTTCATTGCCATAACCGGTGTAATCAATGTCATGCATTATTGTGAGGGACAACCCACATACATGGGCATTCTGTGTGTGCACAACACACATGGCATGTCTGTAATCAAAAGCCATACATAATTGTGATATCGTTTAGAAATGGGTATGTGCATCCTGTAGTGTGTTTTCCCAGTTGCCAAAGGGATATATCAATCATACACACTTACCCCCTACACACACACTTGTCATGTGCGGATTCAAACCCTACCTAACTATGTTAAGACACTAGAGACCGGCGCATTAGCGCAGCGCTATTAGCATTACTGGGGAATGTCCTTTCCCTGATATACTTATAGGGTGCTGACATCATCAGAGTTTAGAAAGTGGAATGATCATCCTGTGGTGTGTTTTCCCAGTTGCCAAAGGGATGTTTCTTTCATACCCACACACTTACCCCTTCACACACACTTGTCATCTGCGGTTCAAACCCCTACCTAACTATGTTAAGACACTAGAGGCGGACGCATTAGCACAGCGCTATTCGCATTACTGGGGAAAGTCCTTTCCCTGATATACTTATAGGGTGCTGACATCATCAGAGTTTAGAAAGTGGAATGATCATCCTGTGGTGTGTTTTCCCAGTTGCCAAAGGGATGTTTCTTTCATACCCACACACTTACCCCTTCACACACACTTGTCATCTGCGGTTCAAACTCCTACCTAACTATGTTAAGACACTAGAGGCGGACGCATTAGCACAGCGCTATTAGCATTACTGGGGAAAGTCCTTTCCCCTGATATACTTATAGGGTGCTGACATCATCAGAGTTTAGAAAGTGGAATGATCATCCTGTGGTGTGTTTTCCCAGTTGCCAAAGGGATGTTTCTTTCATACCCACACACTTACCCCTTCACACACACTTGTCATCTGCGGTTCAAACTCCTACCTAACTATGTTAAGACACTAGAGGCGGACGCATTAGCACAGCGCTATTCGCATTACTGGGGAAAGTCCTTTCCCTGATATACTTATAGGGTGCTGACATCATCAGAGTTTAGAAAGTGGAATGATCATCCTGTGGTGTGTTTTCCCAGTTGCCAAAGGGATGTTTCTTTCATACCCACACACTTACCCCTTCACACACACTTGTCATCTGCGGTTCAAACTCCTACCTAACTATGTTAAGACACTAGAGGCGGACGCATTAGCACAGCGCTATTCGCATTACTGGGGAAAGTCCTTTCCCTGATATACTTATAGGGTGCTGACATCATCAGAGTTTAGAAAGTGGAATGATCATCCTGTGGTGTGTTTTCCCAGTTGCCAAAGGGATGTTTCTTTCATACCACACACTTACCCCCTTCACACACACTTGTCATCTGCTGGATTCAAACCCTACCTAACTATGTTATGACACTAGAAATGGGCGCATTAGCAGTAGCTATTAGGATTACTGAGAGAATCCTTTTCTCCAATATACTTATAGGGTGCTGACATCATCAGAGTCTAGAAAGTGGAATGATCATCCTGTGGTGTGTTTTCCCAGTTGCCAAAGGGATGTTTCTTTCATACACACTTACCCCTTCACACACACTTGCCACCTGCTGGATTCAAACCCCTACCTAACTATGTTATGACACTAGAGGCGGACGCATTAGCGGTAGCTATTCGGATTACTGAGAGAATCCTTTTCTCCAATATACTTATAGGGTGCTTACATGATCAGTGTCTAGAAAGGGACGACCATCCTCTGGTGTGTTTTCACATTGCTAGGGGTAACATTTGGACCAAGTGTGTGAGCATGCCCAGTTCAGCCTTCCTGTGGCATGTTGTGTGAAAGATGTCTCATTTATCTAAGTGTGTGAGCATGCCCAGTGTGGGCTTTACATATGTTGAACTCTGCAGCCCATCACATTTGTGGATGAGTGTGACCTTCAACAAATACCTCCAGTTTATGGTTGTGTGTTCTGTGCCATGTTGTGTAGTTACTGTCGAATGCTTTTGTGTGAACAAAACTGGGAGTATACTGTGCCTGCAGGTTTTGCATGGGATACTTTGCACACAATTGTCAACATCCGTTCATACTGACCTAACACTGTAGCACTGTCTAGTGTAGTGTTTCAGTACTTTCACTGTGGTGGTCAGTATCCTGGGCTTCAGTCCTATCACTGATTTACATTTCCATAGTGTGCACAACAGGCTGGTTAAGGTCCAGTTGTGCACATCTGCACAAAGGCAGTGCCTCTACAGACCCTGTTAATTGCTGCCCCATAAGCTTAACAAGTGTAGTCTGCAAATCTATGGAGAGGATCATAATTGAGCTCATAAACAAAGATATAGGGGACATGCAGACATTGTACCCATCCCATTTTGGCTTGGTCAGGGGCAGATCATGCCTTTTGTACTGGGTTGACATCTTCAAATTGGTCACTTAGGCCATTGTTGTGGAAAGGCAGTCCATACAACCTACCTTGGCCTTGCTAACACTTTCAACACAATACCCCACTCAGGTATTGTGGAAAGCCCTCACAACTGAAATGTAAACCCATATGTCACAAGATGGGTTGCAAACTGGCTTAAGGACGGGACCCACAGGGTTAGAGTTGCTGGCACTATGTTAGACTCCAGGCTGGTCACAGGTGGTGTCACACAGGGCTCAGTCCTTGGCCACCATTGTTTGTCATGTACTTCCCAGGAGAACAGGCCAACATGGGAGGACTTTGGATGACAATGTTAGCAGATGAGTGCACACTGGGCACCATAGTGGACAGTGCATCACACACAGATATCCTTCAGAAGGGACTCACAGTAACTGATAGCTGGTGCCAGGGCCATGGCCTGAAGTCAGAGTGCACAACATGTGTAGACATACCCTTCAGGAAAAGCAAGGTGACCCCAAGCTACCATATTGGTGGCAATCCTCTAAGCACAGAGGAGGTTATCACGGACCTGGGGACCCAGGTTGACAGTCGCCATTCTTCTCAGACTCACATTGCTAAAGTGGCTAGGAAGACCTTCTACATTGCCCACCTGATAAGGATGGGATTCACATCAGATCTAGTGGGTCATTGTTCCCCTGTACTCTTCAGTTATCAGACCGGTGATCAAGTCAAATGCCCTATTCTGGCTGTATCTCACCCAACATCTGCAGCAATTGGAGACACCCTGACTGTCCCCACCTAAAGGATCAAGGAACCACAACAGCTGTCATATGCTGCCAGATTGAAGACACTCACACTCTATTCACTCACATACCGTCTGCTTAGAGGTGACATGTGCCTGACATGCGAGGCCATGTCCAAACAGAGATTAATGGACATGCTCCACCTCAGACTCAGAAGATCCACCTGAACCACTAGTGCAGGTGACTGACACCTTAGCAGGGATGTATGTTGGACATGTTGTAGGGATGGAGTTATCACTTTCGGAGACTCCTATGCTGTGGAATACAATCCTGGTCCATTTGAGGCAGAGCACCTTGCTGGCTGTGTTCAAGAGGTATCTTGACCTAATGCTAGTCGGAGAATGTGTTTGTCCATCAACACATTGTAAGCGTGGTTTGACATGTCATATGTCTTGTTTAGTATACTGTGCCTCTGTCTACCTGTGACATAACATTGATACCCAGGGTAAACCTCCCATCTCCCATCCACTCATTAGGATTCCTGTTGAGGGACTCAACCAGTGTCTTTATGGACAACCTGTACTGGTAGTTTACTCATGTGTGGGGGTGGCTTCTGTGTTTTGGATAATGCAGTACAGCCTGTCCTATATATGTCAGTGCTGGGGTTCAGTTCCCTCATGTGCATAGCTACCTGCCATTCAGATTGTACAAGGTGCAGCATGTGCATTGATTCCAGCTTGGACATGGCTTTCTACATCAGGCACAGCTTGCATCTGGGTGGACAGCATGGCAGTGTGTGGAGCTGCACTCTGTTTAATCAGACTACACATTACATGTGTTCCAGCTCTGTCATACTCCTGGTGAGGTACTGTTGTGGACTTTACAGGTGCTGGATGTGTGTGCATGAGGTACACCCACAGGGGCTGTTGTGGTCATTTCTACTGCTGATGAAGATAACTGCAAAACCAGAATGACCTCCCCTTAGCTAGATGTCAGACAGCATGGACCATACAATCACAACTGGAAACAGGATTCTACACCTACCACCCTAGAACACAGTAAAGGAAAGACACTACGGCTGATGCTGCTCAATGCCCAAGGTCTCTACCTCAAGCTGCACACACTCTATGCCCTTCTCAGTATGTAGCACATTGATGTCTGTGCTGTGCCTGAAACCTGGTTCACAGTTTCTGACAGCACCCCAGCACTATCGGGTGTTACCTCATCTCATGCATTCCGGCACCAGCATCCCGACAACAACAAGAAGGATGGAGGGTGTCCATATTCATCAAGGACACCCTCACCTCATGGTTGGTGGCAACACACTATGCATCGGAGACCATCCAGGTGCCAGTGACCGTAGGCAAGACTGCTCTGCAGTTTGTAGCATGTTACATGCCACCCGCTCAAACTCAGGTACCTCACACAGCTATCCTGCAAACACTGAAGGGGATAAATGTATCTCCAAACACCATCCTACTGGGTGATTCCAACTATCCACATATAGACTGGGATCACTAATCATGCCACAACACTCTAACACAAAGGTTCCAAGAGTTCATACACTGAAATGCCATGGAACAACTGGTCCCAATCCCCTCAAGTGGAGGCAACATACTAGAACACATCATCACAAACATGGGGTCACACTGTTCAACACCAGATGTATACCCATCATTGGTGAGGTCAGATCATGGACTACTCTCAGTGGGAATCCACATCCCACCCACACCCCAGATGGGAAGAGAAAGCGGTGAAGACCTTGTCAAATGCCGACTTCACATTTCTGAGCACTGGTGTGGTCTCTTTCAAGGCCCCCAGGCCAGCGGACACCATTACCCAAGCCACTGTATCACTTAGAAATGCCTTCTACCAGCACCTCCAGGACTGCATGGTTCAGGCAATCCAAAATAATAATGACTCTTTGTACCACAGGCAAGCATCCAGTCTGGTGGACCCTAGCCATAAACAAGCTGTACAACACAAGGAAGGAGCTACTACAAGATAGAGTGTAATCCGTATGGGGGAAGACACCCCTGCTCATTGTGAGTAAAACACTGGGTTCCCCCATACAATCATCGAGGCATGTTTAGAGAGTAAACCCACTCAGGACTCCAGGGACAATCATGAGGCCTTTTTTACCTATGTTTGAAACCTGGGAGGAAACTCCCAGATATGCTCAGACTTAGTTCAGAATGATGTTGATATCACTGCACCTACAGACATTGGCAACATACTGGCTGACAGGTTCAGTGCAGATTTCTCCCCTCCCCAACTGGGGGTATGTACACCAGAGGATTGTAGCCCAAACATCTCCACTGCTGGGGTGGGAACTGCTCAATCCAAGGCAGAAAACACCTTATCCATGGGACCTGATGGTGTCCCCAGTTGTGTGCTCCATGAACTCAATGAGTAATTACACCCGCAGTTAGGGCAGCTGTTTAATCTTAGCCTCACCTCAGGATATGTTCCCAAGGAGTGGCATACATCAATGGTGGACCCACCTCACAAAGGTGGTGCCTCCACCAACCCAGAAACTACCATCCCATCCCCTTGACAAGCCTGTTCTGCTAGGCTATGGAGAGGATCATAATGGGAATTCTAAATGAAGACATAGGGGACTTGCAGACATTGGGTCCAATCCAGTTTGGCTTTGTCAAGGGCAGATCATGCCTTTTAAACTTGGTTGACTTTCTCAAAACACTCACCCAGGCCATTGACGTGGGCAAGGCAGTCCACACAGCCTACCTTGACCTGGCAAAGGCTTTCGACCAATACCCACTCAGGTATCATTGAAAACATCACCAGCTTAATTGTGAACCCATACATCACAGCATGGGTTGCAAACTGGCTAAGTGATGGAACACACAGGGTCAAAGTTGCTGGTGCCAGTTCACACTCCAGAGCTGTGACAAGTGGTGTCCCACAGGGCTCAGTCCTGGGCCCACATTTGTTCAGTATCTACTTTTCAGAAGTGCGAGCAAGCACAGGAGGATTATGGCTGACAAAGTTTGAAGATGACTGCAAACTGGGAAGCATAGTTGGAAACCCATCTGACACAGACATCCTTCAGAAGGGTTTCATAGAGGCGGCTAACTGGTGCCACAGCCATGGCCTTGCATTACACACTAAACAATGCATAGCCATACCCTTCAGGAAGAACAAGGTTACCACTACTTCCCATCTAGGTGGCAATCCTGTAAGCACAATGTGCGTTATCAGGGACCTGGGCACCCAGATTGACAGTGACATTTTGTTTGACACTCACATTGCCAGGGTAGTTTGGAAGGCCTTCTACATTGGCCACCTCATCATGCAGTGATTCACATCTAGATCAAGGGAGGTCACTGTTCCCCTGTACTCATCACTCATCAGACCAATGATTGCATACAATGCCCCATTCAGATTGGATGGGCCCACATATTCCTCGACAGGAGGTGAAAGGGTCTCAAACATATTTCTTATGCTGCCCGACTGAAGGAATTCCAGCTGTATTCAGTAAACACTGTCTGCTCAGAGGTGACCTGTGCCTGACATACAAGACTATGTCCAACCCAGGATTAATGAACATGCTTCACCTCAAGACCTGTACATCCATCAGAACTACAAGGGCAGGAGACCTAAACCTCAACACAGATATTAATAGGATGTGCTGAAGGGACAGATTCCTCACCCAGAGAGTCCATATGCTGTGGAACAACATCCTGGTACATGTGAGGCTGAGCACCTCACTGGCTTTGTTCAAGTGAGATTGTGACCAATGGATGGGAGATTGCAGGTATACCCCAGGGATAACCTCAGTATCACTGCTTGACAGAGGCACAGCAAAATAATGGGCATATTATCCATCAACTTGCACGGGTGGCAGAAGCCACAAAACTCTGGGCTAGGCTTATAAATGCCCTAGGGCAGATAGTCTAGTATGAACCTGTGAACATAGGCCTTGGGCAGTTCCTGCTATTAGGACAGTGGTCTGCAGCAAGCTATATAGTAGTAGTCGGTTTTAGCCATTGGTTTTGACCATGGCTATTCCATGTTGCTTCTTGTTGTGGTACAAACATGGGTGTGTGGTTATCCATGCTATGTATTGCTAGTCACCCTCATTTTGTATCTTGTTCCATGTGTTTGCACATGTACATCACTGTATGATGTGCAGCTGTTTCCACAGGGTCATATGAGTGGATATGGATGTTAGTTGGGGTCCTCAGGTGTGCATATTGTACATGATATTACATTACTTAACACATGGCATTCATGCCTCAGGTGGTGCTGCAGGGCCACCTCTGTCGGATACACATACTACACTCCCTGTACGTTTGGAAGCAGGTTGTGTCATGTTAGGCATCCCTGTTACTGTATGAGTGAGTCAGGCGGGTATCAGTCCCAGTGTTCCTACTGGCCAAGCTTATGTGCTGTGCGTTGGCTGTTTGCCAAGGCCAGGTCATACTGGGCCCGCCTCCTTCTTCATTCATGCTAGCGAGTGCAGACCTGGTTTAGAGTGCTTAAAAGTGCCTTTATGGCACTTTGATTGACATGTCTTGTACTCATTTTGAAAGTCTGGAGACAAAAATAAATTCCCACTGCCAGTCTCGAACCCAGGACCTTGGTAACATTAGTCTGTATGACCTACCACTAAGCCATGACAGCCATACAAAACACTCTGCTAAAATAAATATAACAGTCAATAGTAGGAATTAGTATAAAGGCAATATAGGAGATGTACCATCCAAAGCATGTGAGGCAAAGTTTTAATGGCCAAATCACTGGATTCCCATACTAACCTTCACACTCACAGAACACTGTCAACAGCATACCAGCATCGTCCACGCCCTACAATCTGAAAGGGCTACGCCTATCTCACATACCTTTTATAGCAGTGTCCTGAAATCACAGTGAGACATGCAATCAACACACACCTGGCTGCATGCAATTAGCAAATGCTGCCTTACAATTGGTGCAGGGGCCATCACATGGACCTATGCAGATACCTACAAAAGCATTCAGTACCCACACTCCACTCATGCAATACAGTCATTGCACAAACCTAATGAGAAAGAGAGAGAGAGAGAGAGAGAGAGAGAGAAAATATACAGACAGCCAGCAGCAAAACCATGAGTAGCAAACAGCAAGCAGCAAGCAAGCACCACTGACACAGCAACAGCTGCCACAAACACAGGTAATGCAAAGTAGCAGGTTAATACTGTGTTTACTGTGACACCTCAAATGTATCATAGTTCACTATCTATAGCTCTGTCCATGAGATAGGTTTTGTGTGCATAGTCCTGAAATATACACATATGTAATATTGCTGTACATGTTGCCCATACGTGACACTTCCGTAGCTTAGAACAGAAGGCCAGTTGTGCATATGATGCAGTAGATACCAGGGTCAGTAGAGGTTACTCCTCATTGGTGTGGGACCACTGTGTATGTATGGCACTCTTCAGGTACACATCCTGTAGTATGGCCAGGGAGTAATATCAGTCTGTAATGTGGTGCCATGTCCTCCTGGGGTGAATGTAGCACACATCCAGGGATACCATTCTGTAACAGTGATGCTATGTGTCCTGCAATGTTGAGGGTGGCCCTCACCTGGACATGTGAGAGGATAGGGAGGTTACAGTCATCTGTGATAACTAATTCCACTTGTGTAGGAGAATGGGGGATATCTGCGCCTCAACTGTCTGCAACAATAGTGCGAATATCCCAAACATGTTTTCCATGCGGAAATGCACACACAGTAACATAACACATCCACACACTTGCCACATTCAGGCTTCAAAACACTATCTAGGTATATTCTGGTACATCTGCATGTTACAGTAGCATGTAGCACTATACTGAGTAGTGTCAGTTGTCTGTTGCCATGTTGTTTGGATAGAGTAAAAGGAGCATTTGTTTATCCTACTTTGTTTTGTGGACATTACTTGAAGTGTAACCTTACATGCATCATTGGTAACAACACCTTCTGTGTTGTTGTTCTGTTTGTACAGGGTGCTGTCAACATCACTGTTTGTTAAGGGAAATGTGCACCCTGCAGTGCATAGCCCCATTTGGCAAAGAGACATCCCACCCCGCCATTGTGCACACACACCAACCCCACCCACAGTAAAGCGCATACTTTCCATTTGCAAGGTCCAAACCCCTACCTAGATGTGTTATGACTCTAAAGGCAGACACATTAGCAGAGTGTGCTATTTGCATTAGTAGGAGCAATCTTTTCCAATGCTGTACTTAGAGGGTGCTGACATCATCTGTGTTTACGAAGAGGGATGTGCACCCTGTAGTGTGTTCTCCCAGTTGGCCAAAGCCACCTTCCCTCCACAGCGTTATGCACACACACAAACCCCACTCATACTAACACAAATACATTCCCGTAACAGGATTCAAACCCCTACCTAACTATGTTATGATACTAGAGACGGACGCATTAGCGGAGTGCGCTATTCACATTACTAGGAGATTTCATTTCAGTTGATCTACTTATAGGGTGCTGACATCATCAGTGTTTAGAAAGTGGAATGAGCTCCCTGTGGTGTGTTTCCACAGTTGCCAAAAGGGATGTGCTTCTCATACACACTTATACAGACACTTACCCCCATTCACACACACACATGCCACTTGCTGGATTCAAACCCCTACCTAACTATGTTATGACACTAGAGACAGACGCATTAGCAGAGCACGCTATTCAGATTACTGGGAGGTAGCATTTCTACTGATCTACTTATAGGGTGCTGACATCTTCATTGTTTGGAATGGGAATGTGCATCCTGTGGTGTGTTTTCACAGTTGTTAAGAGGAACATTTGAACTAAGTGTGTGAGCATGCCCACTTCAGCCTTCCCATGGCATGTTGTGTGAATGATGTCTCATTTATCAAAGTGTGTGAGCATGCCCAGTGTGAGCTTTCCATATGTTGAACTATGCAGCCCATCACAGTTGTGGATGAGTGTGAACTCCAACAAATAACTCCTGTTTAAGGTTGTGTGTTCTGTGACATGTTGTGTAGTTACTGTCCAGATGCTTCCTGTGAACACAACAGGGATTATACTGTGCCTGCAGGTTTTGCATGGGATACTTTACATACAATTGTTAACATCCATTCATACTGACCTAGCACTGTTGTACTGTATAGTGTAGTGGTTCAGTACTTTCACTGTGGTGGACATTATCCTGGGCTTTAGTCCTATCACTGATTTACATTTCCATACTGTGCACAACAGCCTCTTTAGGGTCCAGTTGTGCATGTCTGCACAAAGGCAGTGCCTCTATGGACTCTGGTAATTACTGCCCCATAAGCTTAACAAGTGTAGTCTGCAAAGCTATGGAGAGGATCATAATGGAGCTCATGAAGAAAGATATGGAGGACATGCAGACATTGTACCTGTCCCAGTTTGTGTTGATCAAGGGCAAGTCATGCCTTTTGTACTTGGTTGACATTATCAAAACAGTAACTAAGGCCATTGATGAGGGAAAGGCAGTCCATAGAGCCTACCTTGCCCTTGAAAACACTTTCAACACAATACCCCACTCAGGTATTGTAGGAAACCCTACCAACAGAAATGTACACCCATATGTCACAAGATCAGGTTTCAAACTGTCTTACGGACAGGACCCACAGGGTTAGAGTTGCTGGCACTATGTCAGACACCAGGCCAGTCACATGTGGTCTCACACAGGGCTCAGTCCTTGGCCCCTATTGTTTGTTATCTACTTCTCAGAAGTACAGTCCAACATGGGAGGACTTTGGCTGACAAAGTTTGCAGATGACTGCACACTGGGTGCCATAGTGGACAGTGCATCAGACACGGATATCCTTCAGAAGGGGCTCACGGACACTGATAGCTGGTGCCAGAGCCATGGCCTGAAGTCAACTTGCAAAACATGTGTAGTCATACCCTTCAGGGAAGCAAGGTAACCCCAAGCTACCATATAGGTGGCAATCCTCTAAGCACAGGGAAGGTTATCATGGACCTGGGGACCCAGGTTGACAGTCACTGTTCTGATGACACTCACATTGCTAAAGTGGCTAGTAGGACCTTCTACATTGTCCACATGATCAGGAAGGGATCCACATCCAGATCTAGTGGGTCATTGTTCCCCTGTACTCTTCACTTATCGGACCGGTGATCTGGTACACTGCCTTATCTGGATGTATCTCACCTGACATCTGCAGCAAGTGGGGAGACCCTGAATGTCCCCAACAAAAGGATGAAGGGTCTCCAACATCTGTCATATGCTGCCAGATTGAAGACACTACAGCTCTATTCAGTCACATACTGTCTGCTTAGAGGTGACATGTGCATGACATGCAAGCATGTCCAACCAGGGATTAATGGACATGCTCCACCTCAAAATCGTCAGATCCACCTGAACCACTAGTGCAAGTGACTTACACCGTAGCAGGGATGTACATTGGACATGTTGGAGGGTGGATTTATCACTCGGAGACTCCTATGCTGTGGAATACAATCACGGTCCATGTGAGTCACAGCACCTTGCTGGCTCTGTTCAAGAGGTATCCTGACCTGTGGATGGGAAATCATAGGTTTACCCGGGGATCGTCACTGTGTCACTGCTGGAGACAGGCACGTCAAACTAATGGGCACAGTACTGTTTCCATATAAGGGGTGGCGTCGCAACCAGACTCTGGGCTAGGCTTAGAACTGCCTTGGGGCAGATAGCCTAGTATGAACCTATGAACCTATCTGACCATGTTGCATTATGTTCAGATGTGAACTACTTACAACGGCCTCAACCAACTGCAGTAGTGTATTCCACAACATGGGTGTACATTGGCAAACACTACCGATGTGCCCAAGGCCATTTCTAATGGTTATTGGATAGTGTGTTTGTCCATCAACACATCATAAGTGCAGTTTGGCATGACATATGTCTTGTTTTGTATACTGTGCCTCTGTCTACCTGTGACACAACATTGATACCCAGGGTATACCTACCATCTCCCATCCACTCGTTAGGATCCCTGTTGAGTAGAATCAATGAGTGACTCTATGGATAACCTGTACTGGTAGTTTACTCATGCGTGGTGGTGGCTTCTGTGTTATGGATAATGCAGTACAGCTTGTCCTATGTATGTCAGTGCTGGGGTTCAGGTCCCTCATGTGCATATCTCCCTGCCATTCACATTGTACAAGATGCGGCATGTGCATTGCTGACAGCTTGGACATGGCTTTCTACATCAGGCACAGCTTGTGTCTGGGTGGCCAGCATGGCAGTGTGTGGAGCTGCATTCTGTTTAATCAGGCGACACATTACATGTGTTCCAGCTCTTTGATACTCCTGGTGAGGTACTGTTGTGGACTTTACAGTTGCTGAATGTATCTGCTGAGGTACACCACACAGGCGCTGTTGTGGTCATTTGTAATGCTGCTGAAAGATAACTGCAAAACCACAATGACCTCCCCTTAGCTAGATGTCATAACCCTCATGATTAGGTTGGTATATGGATTGTTGCTGTTAACCCTACAGCCACATTTTTGTCCAATGCAGGATATCTATCACCTTGTGTCCCCATTCTGGCATTACATGTTAGGTATGTCATGGGTGCGACACCTATGTGGGAATTGGTGGTCACTTACTGGATTATCCACAGAGGCTGACTATACTGTTTTCACCATTTAACATGCTGACATGGCTATGGCACCAGCTGTCTGTTTCTATGTGGCCCTTTTATGGGATGCTTGTGTCAGCTGGTGTATCAGATATGTCAGGCGGCTTGTTGTCCTCTACAAACATGTTCCAGCACAGTCCTTACTTGTTGGCCTGTACCTATGGGGCATATATACCAGATGGTGAAGGTCCCAGGACCAAGCTTTGTGGGATGCCTGTTATATGTGGTTTGTAGTCTGACATGGCTGCTGCATGTCTGACCATGTCAGTTCTGTCGTTGGTCTGGTTTGCAACCCCTCCCATGACATTGGGGTGTATATATCAGCTGGTGAGCAAATCTATCACGGAACACATAGGGTATTGTACAGAAGGCTTTGCAAGGTCCGGCTACACTGTGTGGACCACATTGCCCTCATCACTGACTTCAAGTACTGTTTCAACTGAGTCACACATGTTTAGGGGTGGGGTCTGCACTTTGTAAACCCACACTGGGTAGGGTCGGGTGTCAATAGATCCACAATATCATTATGTCTGTGGTACATGCTGGTCCTTTCCATAGCTGTGCAGACCAAACCTCTCATGATTCTGTGGTGGTTGTTTTTCCTATCCATTCAGGAGACACCTTTGTTGAGAACACCCACTGTTGTTGTACACTGCTCTTTGGAGTGCGTACCCTGTGGTAAGGGTGACATAATGTCAGGGAGGCGGCAGTCTGCTGGGGAAGGTATTTGGCATTATGGGGGTTTGCACTGCACATGTCAGGATGTATGTTGGCCATACCTGTGTGTGTCTGGTATGTTGTTTGTAATATCTGTGTGATCCGGAGCATATCCAGGAATCAACAACATGCTTACTACCATCATTTGCAACAGCCTTGGGGTTATCTGTAGTGTCCTGTACAATCTGTATCATAATGGGTTCATACTAGGCTACCCCTAGGGCATCTGTAAGCCTGCATGTCCATTTTGTTTGATGGATTCTGGGGAATTGTTTACACCTGTGTCAGTGCTAGTATGATACCAGGGGTATAGTGACAAACAGCTCAGAAGCTGACTTCACACTTCTTCGGACTGAGATGGTATCCATTAAGCCCACTGGGCCAGTGGAAACCACAACACACAATGGTGACTCCTGCACAGACACTTTCTACGGACATCTCCGAGTAAGCATGGACCATGCAATCACAAATGAGAATGAGACCTTCACCACCAAGGGAAAGTGGCCTGTCTGGTGGACCCCAGCCATAAGCGAACTGTATAACAGATGAAGGATACTAATGCAAGACAGAGCTACATCTCCAGAATGTAAGGCAGCTGTGATCAGCAGTAGTAGAAAGCTACATTCTCACATAAAGACACCCAAGTTCAACTTGGGGACATAAATCACCACAGGCGATGAAGGTAACCACACTGCTTTCTTCAGTTATGTCTGGCCTGGGTGGGAACCCTCATATATGCTCAGATTTGGTACACAACAACTTATATCCCAGGGACCTGACAGATATTACTGACACCCTGGCAGACCAGTTCAGTGCAATGTACCCCTCCCTCACCCCAAGACATGATAGTTATCACAGCTGTATGTAACCTCACTGTCATCCTGGATGTCCATGTGAGAGCCGCAGTCACCAAAGTGTAGTACACAGCATCAATGGGACCTGATGGTATCCCCAGTTGCATGCTATGTGAACTACAGATGGAGATAAACCTGTATATGCAGATGCTATTTAACCTTAGCCTTGCTACAGGATCTGTACCTGAACACTGGCGTACGGCAACAGTGGTCCCACTCCACAAAGGAGATGCCTCCACAGACCCTGGCAGCTACCACCACACAAGCTTAAACAGCCTTGTCTGCAAAGCTTTGTGAAGGGTCATTATGGAGCTTCCACACAGAGACATTGGTGTCCTACAGACCCTTGATCACACCCAATTCAGCTTTGTACAGTGCAGATCCTGCATTTTGCACCAAGTTGACTACTTTGAAACTGTCAGTAGAGCCGTTGATGAGGGCTACACAGTCCACACAACCTACCTGCGCTTGGCTAAGGCCTTTGACACAATACCCCACTCAGGCCTCATAGACAAGCTCAACAGCTGAAATATAACACCATATGTCACAGCATAGGTTGCAAAATGGCTCAGAAACAGAACCCATAATGTCAACATTGCAGGTGCCTTGTCAGGTTCGAAGCCAGTCACAAGTGGTGTCCCACAAGGTTGTGTCCTGGGACCTCTCTTATTTGGTATTTACTTTTCAGATGTGAAAGCAAACATAGGAGGGTTGTGGCCGACAAAGTTTACAGATGACTGCAACCTGGGCACCATAGTGAATACATCAGCCAGCACACACATCCTACAGACTGCCGTCACACAGACAGATAGCTGGTGCTGGACTCATGGCCTAAAACTGACTGCGACTGATGTGTAGCCATCCCCTTTGGGAGGAACACAGTACCCACAGATCTGTACATAGACAGCAACCCAATGAGTACAGGAAACAAATCAGACAGCTGGGGACACATGTAGATAGTGACATCTCATGTGACACCCATGTTGCCAAAGTTGTTTGACAGACTTTCTATCTTGGCCACCTTATCATGGAGGTATTCCATCCAGACCATAGGAGGTCATTGTACCACTATACTTCTCCCTTATCAGGCCCATGCTTGAATACAACGCCCCATTTGGTATGTACCTCAACCAGCACTTGCAGCAGCTGGAGAGACCCCACAAGTACCTTACCATGAAGATCAGGGATCTACAACACATGTCATATACTTCCAGAATAACTAAAAACAAGCTTTTTCAGTGTCATACCACATACATTACAGGTGACCTATGCCTGACATACAAGACCATGTCCGATCAGGATTTGGTAGACATGCTCCACTGCAAGCAATCCACATCCACCAGAAACATGGGAGCTAAAGATTTGAACCTCAGCACATACATGTATAGGACATGCTGAAGGGACAGAGTCATAACTCAGAGGCATCTCAAACTCTAGCAGAGTATCCCAGTTCATGTTAGACAGAGTACCTCACTGACTCTCTTCAAGAGACATCTGGACAGCTGCATTTGGACAGGGGCACAGACTGGACAGAGGCATAGTCACATTATTCAATTATGTAAGGTGGTCATAATGTGTCACTACTAAGTCAGAGGCACAATATTTCGTATCTATGCAGTACACATATTACCACTATGAGGGGTGGCAATAGCAATATTCATCAAGGACACCCTCACCTCATGGTTGGTGGCAACACACGATGCATTGGACACCATCCGGGTGCAATTAACCATAGGCAAGACTGCTCTGAAGTTTGTAGCATGTTACAGGCCATCCTCTGAAACTCAGGTACCTCACAGAGCTTTCATGAAAACAGTGGCGGGATACATGTACCTGCAAACACCATCACACTGGGTGATCCCAACTATCCAAATATAGACTGGGATCAGTACTACAGCCACAACACTCTAGCCCACAGGTTCCTAGAGTTCATACACTCACATGCCATGGAAGAACTAGTCACCATCCCCACAAGAGGAGACAACATAGTAGATCTCATCATCACAAACATGGGCTCACAATGTTCAACACCAGAGGTATACCCATCATTGGTGAGATCAGATCATGACCTACTCTCAGTGGAAGTCCACATCCCACCCCACCCCAGATAGAAAAGACCACAGTGCAGAACCTCTCAGAAGCCGACTACACACTTCTAATGACTGTTGTGGTCTCTTTCAAAGCCCCCAAGCCAGCAGACACCATTACCCAAGCCACTGTATCACTTACAACTGCCTTCTACCAGCACCTTCAAGACTGCATGGATGAGGCAATCCCAAACAAAACACAGACTCGTTGTACCAGAGGCAAGCGTCCAGTGTGGTGGACCTCAGCCATAAACAAGCACTACAACACAAGGAAGGAGGTACTACAAGATAGAGCGATATCCGTGGAAGGGTAGACACCCCTGCTCAATATAGGTGAAACACTGAGTTCCCCATGAAATCATCCAAGGCGAATATTGGGAGTAAACCCACTAAGGGCTCACGGGACAACAATGAGGCCTTTTATACAGTCGTTACACACCTGGGAGGAAACTCCCAGATATGCTCAGAATAGGCTCAGAATGCTGTAAATATCACTGAACCTACAGACATTGCCAACATACTGGCTGACAGGTTCAGTGCAGATTTCTCCCCACCCCTCCACCACAACTGGAGAGATATGTATGAAAGAGGATTGTAGCCCCCCAAACATCTCAAATGCTCAGGTGGGAACTGCTCTATCCAAGGGAAAGGACGCAGCATCCATGGGACCAGATGGTGTCCCTGGTTTTGTGCTCCATGAACTCACTCAAGAATTAAACCCACAGTCAGGGCAGCTGTATGATCTTAGCCTCAACTCAGGATATGTTCCCAAGGAGTGGCATATGTCAATGGTGGACCCACTTCACATGGGGTGCCTCCACCGACCACGGAAACTACCATCCCATCAGCTTGACAAGCAGGGTCTGCTAAGCTATGGAGAAGATCATAATGGAAGTCATAGATGAGGACATAGGGGACTTGCAGACATTAGATCCAACCCAGTTAGGCTTTGTTGAGGGCAGATCATGCCTTTTAAACTTGGTTGACTGTTTCATAACAGACACCAAGGCCATTGACAAGGGCAAGGCACTCCACACAGCCTACCTTGACCTGGCAAAGGCTTTCAACACAATACCCCACTCGGGTATCATTGAAAACATCACCAGCTTAAATGTGAACCCATACATCACAAGATGGGTTGCAAACCGGCTACGTGACAGAACAGACAGGTTCAGACTTGCTGGTGCCATGTCACACTCCACAACTGTCACAAGTGGTGTCCCACAGGGCTCAGTCCTGGGCCCACTATTGCTCAGCATCTACTTTTCAGAAGTACAAGCAAACACAGCAGGATTATGGCTGACAAAGTTTGAAGATGACTGCAGACTGGGAACCATAGTTGGACACCCATCTGACACAGACATCCTTCAGAAGGGTGTCATAGACACGGATAACTGGTGCCAGAGCCATGGCCTTACATTACACACTAAACAATGCATAGCCATACCCTTTGGGAAGAACAAGGTTACCACTAGTTCCCATGTAGGTGGCAATCCTCTAAGCACACAGGAGGTTATCAGGGACCTGGGCACCCAGGTTGAGAGTAACCTTTGTTTGACACTCACGTTGCCAGGGTAGTTAGGTAGAACTTCTACATTGCCCACCTCATCATGCAGGGATTCACATCTAGATCCAGGGAGGTCATTGTTGCCTGTACTCTTCACTCATCGGACCATTGATTGAGTGCAATGCCCCATTCAGCATGTATATGACCTGACACCTATGGCAATTGGATGGGCCCACAAATTCCTCGACAGGAGGAGAAAGGGTCTCAAACATATTTCTTATGCTGCCCGACTGGAGGAATTCCAGCTTGATTCCGTGACTTACCGTCTGCTCAGAGGTGACCTGTGCCTGACATCCAAGGCCATGTCCAAACCTGAGTTAATGTACACGCTTCACCTCAAGACCTCTACATCCATCAGAACTACAGTGGCAGGAGATTTAAACCTCAACACAGATATTAATAGGATGTGCTGGAGGGACAGATTCTTCAACCAGAGAGTCCCTATGCTGTGGAACAACATCCTGGTACATGTGAGGCTGAGTACCTCACTGGCTTTATTCAAGTGAGATCTTAATCAATGGATGGGGGATTGCAGGTATGCCCCAGGGATAACCTCAGTATCACAGCTTGTCAGAGGCACAGCAATATAATGGGCAAATTATCCGTCAGAGTGAAGGTGCGGCAGACTCCACGGAACTCTGGTCTAGGCTTATAAATGCCCTAGGGCAGATAGCCTAGTATGAACCTGTGAACCTGTGAACATAGGCCTGGGGCAGTTGCTGCTATTAGGACAGTGGTCTGCAGCAAGCTATATAGTAGTAGTCAGTTTTAGCCATTGGTGTTTGACCATGGCTAATGCATGTTGCTTCTTGTTGTGGTAACAACAGGGGTGTGTGGTTATCCATGCCATTTATTGGTAGTCACCCTCATTTTGTATCTTGTTCCATGTTTTTGCACATGTACATCACTGTATGAGGTGTGACCCTGGTAGTGTCAGGGTGCTGATGTGCTTTGACCCTGTTTTCTATTACAGCACTGATATGTGCATTCCCTATACTGTGTGCATTTACACTGCACACATCTTGCTGTTTATACCTTTGGCATTGGGTAGCATTACATCTAGGTTCCTATCCCTTGTGATAGCTATGAGGTGGGTTTGTGTTTTTGTGGTTTATGATTGGTGAGGGTGGATGTTAGTCATGGTCCTCAGGTGTGCATATGATACATGGTATTACATTACTTAACACATGGCATTCATGCCTCGGGTGGTGCTGCAGGGCTGCCTCTGTCGGATGCACATACTACACTCCTGTACATTTGGAAGCAGGTTGTGTCATGTTAGGCATCCCTGTTACTGTATGAGTGAGTCAGAGTGGGTATCGGTCCCAGTGTTCCTACTGACCAAGCATATGTGCTATCGTTGCCTCTTTGCCAAGGCCAGGGCATACTGGGCACGCCTCCTTCTGCCTACTGGGACAAGGTCAGGTTGTTCCTCCTCCAAGTCACCCCTGCCTGTGGTGGCCTTGGCAATGGTGGGGGGATGTTTGGCCCAGCCCTGTGCTGGTCCTGCTGCAGCTGTTTCCGCAGGATCATATTATGTAGCATAGCACATATCATGATCATTTGGGTACATGTAGTTGGTGTGTACTGCAAAGCTCCACCAGGCGTGTCCAGACAACGGAACCGTGACTTGAGCAGCCCAAACACACGCTCTATGATATTACGTGTTTGTGCGTGTGCCTCATTATGGCGTTCCTGTTCGGGTGTGTGTGCATTTCTGATGGGTGTCATCAGCCACGGCTCAAGTGCATAACCAGCATCCCCTACTAGGTGTCCGTGTGTGAAGTCCCCATTGGCAATTGATTGGTACAGCTCGTCAGATGCCAGATGTGGGAATCGTGGTAGCTCCCAGGGCAGCCAGCACACACATTCATTATTATGCCCTGGGCATCACACACGACCTGGCAGTTGATGGAGGGTATCCCATGCGGTTAATGTAGACTCTACACCGCTCACCGACTGGTGCCTTGATGCGTATGTGCGTGTAGTCTATTGCACCCAGCACCTCAGGGTATCCCGCTATTTGCTGGAAGAGGCGCATATTGCTGGACACAACCTCACGGTCACTAGGGACATATATATGATCACTGACATGTGGTGACATGGCATCCAGGAACTGGTGCAGTACCCTGGAGGCTGATGCCTGTGATATCCCCATCATATCGCCAGTTGGTCTCTGAAAGGTACCTGTTGCTAGTATTCTTAGGCCAACACATACCTTGGTTTCCACTGGGATGGGTTCCCCTCTGTTGGTTCTGTGTGTGAGGCGTGGCCTGCACAGCTCAACAATCTGCTGCAGGAGCTCTCTGTCCACTCTATAGCGCTCTACTATCTCCAGCTCATGTAACCCATGGTAGGTGACCCTAGGCCTGTATACTCTTCTCCTTCTCCTCACTCTGGGTTGTCTGTCAGCATCTGCATTATCACCACCCTCAGCAATTCGCCTATGTCTGATTATAACAGCTATGGCAGCCCCTAGCATTTCTGCTCTGAGTTCAGCTTTTTCAGGTTTCAACTCTGATAGCTTAGTTTCTGGCAGTATCTCTTGTGAGAAACAGCCTGCACTGCTCTTTGTTGTGTTTTAAGTGCTGGGTTGGGCTTCTAGTCTGCCTGTGTAATTGCCTGCTTCTAATTGTTTCCACCAATTAACTTTAGTAGTATCTTCTGGCAGTTTCCCTGTATTTTGGTTGTTTCCTATTTCCTCTCTGTTTCCTGAGTGGGAGCAATGTGCACACCGGCTTAAACACGCTCACAGTAACTTAAGCGCGTGTACACATCCCTACACGGTGTTACACGCGCGCACACATCCTTACACGGTGTGAGCTAGGCTGATTCATGCTAAAGCAGCACACTGCCTTACACACGTGCGCCAGCGCAAACCGTTGTAAACAGTTTGCAACACGCTCCCACATGTTGAACCTGCCTTTGCAGCGCTGCAGCATGCACGTATATCAAGAAACTTAGAGTGTAGGGATGGCGTATGCCCTCAATTTCTTGACATTCCTAGTGTTCTGTTGGGACACACCTCCCTCCCTGATGTCTGTCTGTCATCTCTTACCTTACATTGCCCTCCAATCTGGTACATTTCTTTCTATCCTTCCCCATGATGTCACCTACCTCTTACTCTGTTCCTCCCCTTCTCTAACTCTTACACTACTCAGAAAGTGCTCATTACTTATGTGGCAGTGTGATTCAGTATTGTAACCCTCATTTACATAGGATTGCCTAGTAATGCTTAGTTACATATCTTACACGGAGCTTCCCCTTGACAACCACTAAGCGGAGGCCATATTGTTTTGCTCTGCAAGTCCCTCCATTGACATTTCATGTAATATATAAATCCCACAATTGTGGGCTTATAAGCCGGTTTTCAGTTTTAGGTAGCGCACCCGTTTGCGGGTGTGCGCTACAGTTAAACACATAAATCCCGTGAAAAAAAAAGTTATATAACTTTTTTTGCAACACTTTCATGCCAATGGCCACATATTTGGCCATTGGCATGCTTAATGTAACAAATGCACCCTTTATTTGGAGCTGACATAGCTCCGTTTTAATTTTGCAGAAATGTACTCAGTTGTCAGCTGAGTACATTTCTGCAACATCCGTTACACGGACTGGTTTGGGCTTCGTGGATCGCTCACATACCTCATTTGCATATCTTGGAGCTGCAAATGAGGTATTGAGCATTTCCACGCCCACTCCGTGTAAGAGACGTGTTAGCTGTCTCTTACACGGAGATTTGGGCTGTTGCTGAATCAGGAGGCTTACACGGAGGCTTACACTACTCTTAAACTCCGTGTAAGCCTTCCTGAATCTGGCCCTTTATATAATATATATTAAATATATTATAATAAATATACAATATTTTATATTATTTATATTTTATAACATAATATATATATATATATATATATATATATATATATATTATTTTAGTATTTCTATTTATTATTTATATTATATTTTATATAATATATTTTAAATATATTATATTATAATAAATATACTATATTTTATATTATTTATATTTTATAACATAATATATATATATATATATATATATATATATACATACATATAATGCATATTTTTTGCAGTTCATGTTGAGGAAGGAAATAAGAATTTCAACAGTGGCAAATTGTGCTATGGGCTTAGTGCATGGTACTATATTATAGGAGGAGGGAAAAAGTAGTGCAACACCCCCTCCTTTTTGTGAGGTCTGTCAGATCTTATGGTAGCAAAACCGGGTGGGAGAAACTCGGAGTACTTAATGTATGGTTTTAGCCAGGTTTCAGTAGCTGCAATGATGTCAGATTGAGTATTAGCTAACCATGCATGAAAGTGTGGGATTTTATTATAGATGCTTTGAAAGGTTAGTGTGACCATATATAATGATTTGTGGGAGTTATTGATGGTAGGTTGAGTAGGGGTAATGATTGAGGGGGGCCCAGGATTGGGGTGGACCTCACCATATAATGGTAAGGCGATTAGCCTGAAGTAGTAAAGGTGAAGGTGGTGTTTCCTAAATGGATTTGTGAAGTAGGCTAAAAATGTTATTGCAGAAATATGTGGTATTAAGATTTGGCTATGGCCTAGTGAAAGTAGTTTTATTTTGTGTAGTAGTGCGGGTTTTATTTGATAGAGGCTAGGAGATATGCCCGAGTAACCTGCAGACTGGTTAGCTAGGTTAGTTAATGGATATGTGATTTTGAGGGCTTGGAGGATAGTGAAGTAGGATTGAGAGTTGTTAGCTAGTAAGGAATGGATGAGTGTAAAGAGGTGTGAAAAAGGAGTTGTGAGGATGCCACATGAGTACATGGTAGAATGGAAGTAATAGTAGAGGTAGTAAAGTACTGTGATAGATGGAATAGGTATGGATGGGGTAAGGATAGGTGTAGTTACAGGCTAATAGGTATCATAGCAGGGTAGTAGGAAGGTATGAGTACAAGGTAAATATGTATAATAGCAAATTGCCTTTACAGTTTTTTTTATAGAACATTTCCAGCTATGCAGCTGGTTATCAGACATGGAACAGTCATATCCAGACTTATGAGTCAGAAAAGTAGTAAGTAAAAAATGGATTATTTAGATAGAATTTTTAGCAGTGCATAAATAAAACATGTAGAAGATTATTCTATAAGCTCAATTGTTTTCCCCACAAACTCTTATTTTTTATCTATAATTTTTTTACACTTATTTAAATCATTTGTTTTGGTGGTTAATAAAGTTTTGGCAAAAAGAAACCTCTGCCCTATTCTTGAGAAGTGAACATGGAGTCCAACAAAAGTTCCATCTTTAGCTGGGTGACCTCCATCTTCCTGCTCAGAGGAAGACCCAGTGGCCACTGTTGACTCAGTGCAGGAGGTATTAGCTAGTTCATGCCGAGGTGACTTCTGCCACTCCACTGCCTGCACCACAACTGGACCTGCAGAAGGACACAAAATAGAGAAGACATTAATGCAGACCGGCCCACATAGTGTCAGGTGTACTTTGGGCTCTCACAAATAGTATATGTAACTCTCTACCAACACAGAGTTGCACTCACTTCCTGCAACATCCTGCCATGTTCAGTTTGCACTCCTTGCTGACTCTAAAAAAGTAGGCAGTCATCATCATGCAGGAGTAGCAGCTAATACAATCATTGAAAAGGAAAAGGCTTATATTACATGCCTGGCACTCTGTTTCTCTCTTCTTTAGCTCTGTCTTCCATTGTTGAAGCAGGTCTAGATGGTGCCAATGTAGGTCACTATACTCATGTTGCATTCCTTACTAGAATATGTCACCCCAGTGGTATCAGTCATGCAAGGCATCCATCTTGTACATGGGACTAGCATAATTCCCCATGAGGTATTCAGAAAAAATGTCTGTGAAGGTAAAAGAAGAACATCTTGCTGTCCTTTACAGACAAAGCAGGAGCCCTACAATACAGAGTACTTATGTAAGCCATGACTTCTACACAGGTCCACCCAAGGAGTAAAATGATAGCAAGGAGTGCACAAGTGCATGTTCAGACGTCAAGTGACATGCATCAACTGCAACAACAGCATGCTACAAATCCTCTGTAGTTAACAGTCACAGTGGTACGGATGCACCAAGATTTTGTGCACAAGCACACTGGTCACATGCTTTCATAAAAATTGTGTGCAGAAGCACACTGGTCACATGCTTTCATAAAGATTGTGTGCACAAGCACACTGGTCACATGCTTTCATACAGTTATATCAATAATAAGTAGCAGCAGTTGCACTGGGTAGCTCAGTGCATTCCAGATGTGACTTTTATACAGTGACACAAAAAACTGACTCACTTGAATAACAGGGTCCTAACTAATGTGAGCAGGATTTGAATCCTTTCTTCTGATCCTTCATAAACCAGGACAATTGGCTTAGTAGTTGAGTTATTTCTAGGGGAAGACTAATATGTGTCAGCGTGGGAAGAGATGATTGAAAATCCAGCTTGCTTCACCATGTATGGCCTGCACCACTTTTACAATAGCTTCCACATTCTGGCTAAAGTCATTACTGCCTCACAGAGTCTTTTTAGCCAGAGTACAGCTAATGAACAGCCCAACATAGCAGATTTCAATGTGGCCATTTACAGTCCTAATTCAGCCCATGTCAAGGTGGCTCTTCTCAGTGTCAGACATTTTAACAGTAAATTGCCTGATCGTGAAGTCTCCTGCAACTTGAACACATCTGTGTTTGCACAGTTAATGATATTTAGTTTTAAAGTAAAGAAAACACTTCCTTCATACCTGCGTTTTATGCTTACAACTCAGTTCAGCCTGTTGGAAACTGTGGTTGTATTTATGTATTTGCCAACAATCGTATCGCCTCTAAACAGATTCCCAGAGCCCCATAGGCTGAACTCATTGAACTCCAAATTAGCCTGAATAAGACAAAAAATCAACTTACAGCCTGCTGCCCCAATGACTATGTAGGGTTTCCAAATGAACTAACTATTACCAAAAATGGGTTTATAACAGGAGATTATAATTATTCCTCAATAAACTAGATTACATATACCTCCAAAGCTGAGTATGCTCAAAGATTCTTATGTTTAATAAATGAAAATTCATTGGAAGAGATAGTTAATGAAACATCTAGAAGATGTAATATTCTTGACCTGGTCCTAACTAACATAGCCACTAACAAATATTTCTCCATCCCTTGTTAAGTCTGATTATTAATGTGTAATCTTCAATTTTAATATCTCTAAATCAAATGCAGTCAATCATTCTGAATTCAAGGATTTCAAATGGAGGTACTCCTCAGATTTTGGCTAGACATACAAATTCACTTGTAACATCATGAGACCTGACATTGGCACAACTGCTATTTATGCAAAAGAATTCTAGTCCTACATAGATAAGTGCCGCAGCATGGCCGTCAGTGCTAGAGTCACATATAACAGAAGTTTAAGAACACCTACACAGGTGGCCCACCAGCTTAAAGATCATGTGCAATGAAAAGTTACCTTATAACTATGTAGTAATATATGTCCAACATAGTTGTTTGTGCTTTCTGCCCTCTGATTTTTCCATTTTTCCTGTGTTACTTATTTTCTTTAAATGCTCATTCCCTCCAGTACAGCTCTTTTGATTGTGCACCTTTAACTCCTAGTGGGCGTGGCTTGAGCTTTTAAAAAATAGAGTTATCACCTTACAATTCTAACAAATACTCATCGACATAGGTCAAATATCAATACAATTGTGTTTGCCATCTTGTATGCTTCAAGATAAAATATTCTGATACCTTGTACAGGGCATGGTTTTGGAATTATTAATGCAAATATGAGCAAGCAATACTGGACGCCTGGAGGAGCAGTAGGAGGTAACTGCAGATGCACCTGGAGGCGTCACTCGGATGTAATGAGTTTGTCCCACAAAATAAGACACTGAAGCCATTCCTGATGCAGCACTTCCTGTGTTCTCACACTTGCCTCCTTGATGTCACAAAGTTTGCGTGATGTTGTACTTCCCGAGACATTGTGGATGGATATGCGTGCAACTGCTGCTACTTATTATTGATATATTCCTTGGATGGGACAAGTAAGGAATAGTAAGCAATGTTTTTTCTTATGTTTTCAAGGTAAATTATCTTTAGGTGGGAGCAGAGCAGAGTACCATAGAAGGGGAAAATAATGTGTCGCTTTGTGATACAAGCACTTGTTTGTTGCCTAAATACCTCTCCACTATCTATGAATTGCAGAATGTTCCTTATTCAGAAATAAAAATGAAAAAAGAAGAATTTCCTTTATGGACAAAATACATTGTAGTATAAAAAAAGACTATGACAACAATTCATTCACTCGCTGCTGACATCAATTTTATGTCACCATATTGCTGACATCAAGTGTCTCGTCATGCACATGCATACTTAGACGTGGAGCACATGGGCTGCAGGGGAGGAAGATTTTACTTTGTATTTTTTATGGTTCCCTATTAAAATGTCAGCAGTCAAAATGTTGAGTGCAGGCAAGTCGAAAAAAGACTGAAAACACAAGAATAGAATGAATCTCAAAAATCACTCTTCTCCTTAAAGCTTCTTCTTGTAGAGGATGTTAGCCCCTCCCTGCACCCTGCATGTGGGGGGCAAGCCAAGCCAAAAACATAGACTCAATGGGCCCTGATAACATCCCAGGATAGCTCCTGAATAGTCTAAAATATGACTTATCAGGACTCCTGCAGTCATTATTTAACTATAGTCTTAAAAAAGGCTTTGTGCCATTGAACTGAGGACTGCAACAGTCATCCCCCCTTCAAAAGGGAGGACCTTCAACAGGTCCTGGAAACTACAGATCTATTAGTCTGACTAGTCTTATTTAGAAAGTCACGGAAAGAGTTATCATAGAAATTATCAGCAAGGACATAGGAGACCTCCAGATACTGGATCCATTCCAGTTTGGTTTTGTCCAAGGAAGGTCATACTTACTGAATCTGGTGGACTTCTTTTAAAAGGTCACTAAGGCAATGCATGAGTGGAAAGCTGTGCATACAACCTACCTAGATCTGACTAATTAATTTGGTATAATAGTCCAGATACTGCTAACTGTAGTGGTAATACTCTTTTACAATAGCAGTCCTAACACCAACCCAGGAAACTATAGACTCATTAGAGTGACTAGTCCGATTTGCAAAACTATGAAATGCGTCACATCTGATCTCATGAAATATGTATCAAAAACCTTATCAGCCTAGATCCACATCACTTTGGATCTGTCAAAGGGAAATCTTGTCTATGCAGCTTAGTTAACTTCTTTGAGAAAGTCACTGACACAATACAGTTTATTCTGTTCAAAGAGGTTATTTGGATCTGAACAAAACATTTCAGACTATATCCCATATTGGCTGAAACATAACATGTACATAGTCAAGGTGGCAAGTGCCTCCTTAGAAAGTATGAAAGTAACTAGTGGTCTACCCCAGGGATCAGAACTGGGACTCCTTTTTTTGGCATCTATTTCTCAAATGTCCAGACTGGAAATCACTACCTTAGATTAGCTAAGTTTGCAGATGATTGCAAGTGGGCGTTATTGCTAACTCTCTGATCCCCATTCATTACAGCAGGAAATAGCCCTCGTAAACATCTAGTGTATGGAGAAAAGGTTAAAATTAAATGGAAAAAGTGTGGCATTCTCACATTTGATAAATCACTCTTTCTCTCAAAGTACAGTATAACCAGTAACTCACTCCAAAATGATATATGTAGTCCATGATCTTGGAACGTGAGTTCATAATTCCCTCTCGTTTGACTACCCTGTAGCGACAGTAGTCAGAGAATCCTTTGATTTTGTTCAATTAATATCTAGAGGCACATCATTAATGTCAGTGGGATCAAGGCCAGTGTAATGATGTCCCAAGGGGGCCCAAATATATTTAAAAAAATTATATATCCACAATTTAGTTGACTCCATGGCATTAAGGGATGGAGACATGACTGCAACCCATGTGAGCTGTATTAATTGTTGAGCCTAATACCTGAGGAGTTCACAAGGAAGAATGCAAATGGAATAGTATGTTCTATCTTGCCTATCTTAGTGAGGAGGGACTGTTTTTTGACAAGAATAGTCTCAGTGGTGAGATTAGGAGCTTCATTCTGAGATCAAAATTGAGATGATTGTAACTTGGACATGGGTGACAGTGATTGGGTAGGAGGTCACATACAAAAAAATCCCTATAGCAGCATGAATGATTCTTCTCTGAGGAAACTCAGTCTCATTTCCAGAATGTGAGCAGGAAAAATATTGGATTCATTCTGGAAGTAATTGGTGCTCAGGAACAAGAGATTGAGGACAGTCACCAGTGGCAGCAGATGGCTGGCTATATAAGGATCAAAATTATTAAAAAAAGAAAGAAACAATATTACTGCCTTTATTATCAATCTGTAATATCACTTAATATTTGCTAGAGAGCACACGGACTAAAAGTTGTGCTGCATCCTGGAACCTATACTGCTGTGTTACTTGTAGCTTAGTACATTTACCACAGCAGTGGTCATATACAATATTGAATCACTATACTATAGGTAAACTAATCAAAAATCACACTTCAGTGTCAGAATCTGTTACTTGCATGTCTCCCCAGGATATGTACTTTCATTTTCAAAATCCATTACAAGCTACTATTTCTCAATACCCTTCAGTTACTGCTATCAACATCATATAACTATAAGTATGTGAACTTTAGTAAATGGCAAGAACATGTGTGTTTGTGCAGGAATGACTTCAAGCTGTTAGGCAACTTTTCTCATATAGTAAGGCCACACTCCCTAGGAGGTCCAGTTTTGTTTCACTGGAAACCCAAGCAAATCTGAAAATGCTGTGAACTTAAATCATTAACTTTTTATGCGGAATTAAGCTAAATGAAGGATAAGTCAATGCATATGTACATTTAATTACAAATTAGAAGCAAATGACGAATGCACTAATCTTAGTTATTTCAAGTGTTTGTATGTTACAGGTAGCTTACATTTGTACAAGGCGATCCATGCTTTTCCCAACAGAAGGCTCAAAGCAGTCTTTTGATTTGTAGGTGAAAGAGTTCAATGACTTATGCGGTTTGAGGAAATTACATTATATCAATGGATGAGAAGCTATGTATTGGGTTCAGAGTAATGAAACAACCTTGCCTTTCATTATTAGTTTTGAAAGTTACACTACTCACTAATATCACAACAGGTGAAAGCAGACAATGCAGCTCAAGGCTGATGGTTATATGAACTTAAGGAGGAAAACTGTTAAATTAAAAATTTAGCCACAAATAGCAGCAAGCAATTTAAGGGTCATTTATTCTTTTCTAGAGAAGATCCTATTACCCAGAGGGTATTAAAGGCAAATTGTGCAGACAATGGCCAAGGAGAAAGAGAAGTGGAAAACAGGAGTGGAAAAGAGTGAGAGAAAGAAAAAGAAACATAAATTTAGGCATTGTTCCAACAGTCAGCTTTTAAGCCAGAATAAGCTTAAAAGCATCCAGGGCCTGTTTTGCTTGAACGTAAAAGCACTCTTCCTGATTTAATGCATGACACACTGTAAGACTCATTCACTGTGCATTTTCCTAAACATAGTATCAAAACTGATTTGCATATAATCTGCACATTCTTTATTAATAACAGTAATAAAATGTGTAAAGCATGCTCACCTGGTATATCACCCCCATTTTGTGTAAGTGCTTCAGTGGTCACATCTCTTTTCAGAGTGACTCCAATTTTTTTTAATACCTGGCACTCATAACTTTTCTTCTGGGAAGGAATGCTTCAGTGATTTTAATTAATTCATTGAATAATTAATTCATTTTCTAACTAGGTTAAGTTGGCCATGACTGAGGTCACATAGCTGCTCTGGTGGCATAGAGGGATAAATCCCTAACTACCACTCGATTGACCCGGTTTGCTTAGCTGCTCAGGTGACTAATAGAGCAGCAGAGAGGGAGTTCATATAGATGATACCTTAGGGGAGGTATAATTCAGATAAGGGAATTCCCCTCAAACATAACTGTTGAGTGTGGGACACAGGGCAAGGAAGTTGGTAGGGCATATAAAAGAATTCCCTCAAGATGGAAGCAGAGATGGCCAAGCCCCCAGGATACCCGTAGGATCCACAACTTGCCCAAGCGATATCAGAGCTAGTCCACAGGAGTGAGTAGAAGACAAGCTGGTAGACACCACATGGAAATGAGGCCCTGGGGCCCTGTCGCAAAGACATAATAAAGAAACATAGTAATAGAACTGGTACTAAAATAAATTATAAGTGGTACAAACTGAATTTTCATATTTATAGAAAAAAACAGCGCAAAGCAAATTTAAACAACATATACAAATCTAGGCTTGTAACAGTGAAGTCGGTTAAGATGATTCCAACAGATATTCATCAATCACAAAGTCCAGAATTGTTACACATAAATATTCATCAGGTAAACAATGACATAATATATTTCCAATTAATTTGTGAACAATCTAACAAATGTTGAAGTAGTATTAAATAGTGTACTAATTATATTGATATTCAGCAAGTTCATTTTTGCATCGGCAAGCTACCATATAGTAAGCCATAAAAAAACTAGATAATTTTAGATGATATGATAAAAGGTTAAGGTGAAAAATATATCTAAAAATTGGATATGGCCTTTAATCGCTGGTGTATCAAACAATATAATTTGATAAAAATAGAAGATGATATATATTGTAAGGGATTTAGCAGAATCTAAAATATAACAAAATGTGGAGGATTTGGGGTGTTCACAAAAATATTTTGTGGGTTGGAGTTCAAGACAGTAGAGCCAAGTTAAAAGAATGTACATTCCACTGTAGAGAGTATAAAATGGGATCTTTCTAGAGTGTTGGAAGCTTGGGTGAGACCTCTTTAGGAGTAGTGGGCAGTGATATGAGAACATTTGCTGACTAGGCATAGGTAGGATTCATTGATAAGAATATTGTGACTGTGGTGGCAAATATATAAAATGCATGTAGCATGAAATTAGACGTAGAGTGTTGAATTTAACAAGTGAAAATAGTGTGCTTCTTAATGAAGAATAAGCACAGAGTTTTCACTGGACAGATTAAAGTAGGCCTATTAAGTGAGGGTTGTAAGGTCATGCAAGGGAAGATTATATGAGTTTTGGTACTAAGATCTTTATACAGCATTTCTAAAATCAGATTTGAAATGGCTGGCAAGTTTGTAGATTCACATGAGGTTTGTAAGAACTTTTTAATTTGTTTCTACATAAGATAAGTTAATAGTTTGAGCTAAATAAATAGATACTTATAAGATTTACCTAGTAGGACAGAGTTGTCCCAAGTACCTTTGAGTTGCATATTGCTAGAATTGATTAGATGCTGTGATGTACAAAATGTCATAGTATTTGTTTTTTTTTTTTTTTTTTTTTTTTTTTTTTTACTTAACTATTAGGTTGTTGTTGTAGTGGAAGCACCAGTGACATAAGTGTCAACTTGTTCCTGTCAGTGGTTTTGTAATTAAGTGGATGAGTTATCTGAATGTAAGAGAAGAATTTCATCTTTGCAAAGAATTGTTTTAAGATAGGGAAGACCATCTGCAAAACGTAATAAATAATGAAAAGAAGACGGGGCCTAAAACAGATGAGTGAGGAATATTTGAGGAAGAGACACATACATTTATTTTTATTGCCTGGCATAGAACATGATGGATGTGGACTTTTTCATACTTAATCTGTCCTATAGCTACATATTTCTGTCCATTCAGTAGATTCTATAGTTTCTGAACCAGCTGGAGGCAGTATTATCAAAAACAATGTGCAGAGTTTGCCGATTAATTCAGTAAGATCATCTAAATCAAAAACTTATCAAAACACACCAAATACAGCATCTGCTAGTTTGACTTTATCCTTAATTCTATATATGACATATGGAATGTCCCTGTGTTGAAAGCAAGTTGAAAGAAATGTTGTGAGGAAGAATGAATCATGTTGAATTGTATATATAACAATAGTTAAGAACTGCTAAGTATGTATACTTTTTCCAGTAATTTTGCTTAGTATACATAGCTTTGCTATAGACTGGAAATTATCAGAAGTGGTTGTGTTAAGCATTTTTGTATGGTCTAAATTGTACAAGTTTTCTATTCCAGAGGAAATTGGCTTGTATGTAATGAAAGTTTTGTTTTCAATAACAAATAGTGGTTTGCATGTAAAAGAAATTCTGAGTTAAAGTTAACTGTCACATGCAGGATCAGTCTTAAGCTGGTTGGTCAAACACTTAGTTTTCTGATATAGTAGAGAACTGAAAGCTAATAACGTGAGTATGGTATCTTTGTGGCTAGTATGGGGGTTGTTAACAGTTAATGTGGGTATATATACGTGGGGTTTTATTTGATACTTTTAATGATATTTATTAAAGGGGTGTATGTGAGTGGATTTATGTTTACTATTTTAATAGACCTAACAATGCTTTTAGGTTATTTCTGTCTCCCCTATTTGATAGACAGAGTGATGTTGCTCTTGTCAGCATTTTGAGAAACAATTCCTTATTTTTCTTCTAAACCATTCCTTATTTTTAAATACAAAACTCTGCCTCACAGTCAGTCAAATTATTTTCTAGGAAAAAAAATGGTAGATAACAATGGAACACAGTGATGTGTTAGCAGCACATTTTGTAAAATAAATCAAAATCATTTAATGATATTCTGAGCTTCCTATATAAATCTGTTAACAAATTCCACATTCTACATTTATTGATCCATGTTTGTGAGGTTGACGACTGAGAGCTATGCTTGTCAGCTGTGCACATTGTCATACATCCAGGTGCCTGTTAAAAGTCCAAGGCCTGCAATTGCTGTCCAGATTTCACTGTGAGTAAATCTTAATGGGACTTTGTATCAGTTTTGAGGTTTCACTGCATCAGCGTACTCCCCCCAAAGTACAGTACTCTTGCAGTTAGTTTATGTAAGAAAAAGGGGTTGGCGAGTACAGCAGCAAAAACACTTTGTAGGTATAACAGCGACTTTTGGAATTTAATCTTTTTCCTCAGAATTGCAGTTTAATTTTCAATGTGTTAGCATCTGCGGTACCCAATCTCACATCTGTAAGAGAGAGAGTCCACAAATCCACCTGCAAAGTGAAATCCTGGCTACATGGCTGGTTATGGACAGCAAGTATATGCATATACTCCTGCATATTAGATGCCCACTAGCTGAAATCATAAACACAGATTCTAGGAACCCATTAACAAAGACCAAACAGTCTGCTCTACCTATCTACTTCCCATACCCCCATCCACACCATGTGATAGCATTAGATATAGCATCCCACACCACGTGATAGTATAGTTATGTCATCCCACACCACGTGATAGTATAGATGTCACGCCACATCACTTGATAGTATTAGATATGTCATCCCACACTATGTGATAACATTAGATACGTCATCCCACACCACGTGATAGTATAGATATGTCATTCCACACCACGTGATAGTATTAGATATGTCATCCCACACCATGTGATAGCATTAAATACGTCATCCCACACCACGTGATAGTATAGGTATGTCATCCCACACCACGTGATAGTATAGATGTCATGCCACATCACTTGATAGTATTAGATATGTCATCCCACACTATGTGATAACATTAGATACGTCATCCCACACCACATGATAGTATAGATATGTCATTCCACACCACGTGATAGTATAGATGTCATGCCACACCATGTGATAGAATTAGATATGTCATCCCACACTACGTGAAAGTATAGATATGTCATTCCACACCACATGATAGTATAGATGTCATGCCACATCACGTGATAGTATTAGATATGTCATCCCACACCATGTGATAGCATTAGATACGTCATCCCACACCACGTGATAGTATAGGTATGTCATCCCACACCACGTGATAGTATAGATGTCACGCCACATCACTTGATAGTATTAGATATGTCATCCCACACCATGTGATAGCATTAGATACGTCATCCCACACCACGTGATAGTATAGGTATGTCATCCCACACCACGTGATAGTATAGATGTCACGCCACATCACTTGATCGTATTAGATATGTCATCCCACACCATGTGATAGCATTAGATACGTCATCCCACACCACGTGATAGTATAGATATGTCATTCCACACCACGTGATAGTATAGATGTCATGCCACACCACGTGATAGAATTAGATATGTCATCCCACACTACGTGAAAGTATAGATATGTCATTCAATACCACATGATAGTATAGATGTCATGCCACACCACGAGATAGAATTAGATATGTCATCCCACACCACATGATAGTATAGATATGTCATTCCACACCACATGACACCACGTGATAGAATTAGATATGTCATCCCACACTACGTGAAAGTATAGATATGTCATTCAATACCACATGATAGTATAGATGTCATGCCACACCACGAGATAGAATTAGATATGTCATCCCACACCACATGATAGTATAGATATGTCATTCCACACCACATGATAGTATAGATATGCCATTCCACACCACATGATAGTATAGATGTCATGCCACACCACGTGATAGTATAGATGTCATGCTACACCATGTGATAGCATTAGATATATCATGCCACACCACCTGATAGTATAGATATGTCATTCCACACCATGAGATAGCATTAGTTATGTCAGAAGCAGAAGGAGCCATTTCTGCCCCACTGTTACATATATATTTTTTTTGCATCTGTATTTGAACATGATGTACTGTACTTTCTGTTGCAAAACAGATCCTATTACACTTGATGTTTTCTTCATTTTGTCTATAATCATGTCTGCTATTTCTGTACTAAGGTAAACTAATCTTTATTTTATTTAGCCTTTTTTAACCAGGTTAGTCCCACCAGGCTAGAAGCCTCAAGGGGAGACTCAAGGTGGTATTTACACTCCTATGGGAATTTGGCCAGGGCATCAGGGAGCTTCTTCTGCTCTTTGGAGTTGTTAGATGGCCCTGTAGGGCTCCTACAACAGCATGAAAGAGGCCTAAGGGAAGCAGCAGCATTGAGGAGGGGAGAAGAGTTATGGAGAGTTTGGAGGTGGAAAATGGGAATTTGGAGAAAAATGTGTTATTATGAAGCTTCAGAATGTGGATCTTACAAATGAGCAATGTTTAGTTATCTTGATAGAGAGGGAAGTAAACAAATGTAGATAACAGAACTGGCATCAAGAGGGCTTGTAGATGATGTTCTGGTAAAAATAATTGAGCAGGATGATTCAGGTGACGGTTCTGCTGTTTCATGGTGTGAGATGACAGATGACTTTTTCAGAAGAGCTGAGGATGGTAATGTTGAAAAAGAATCAGCTGATATGGCAGCAGAGAATGCAGCAGTAAACATTTGGAAAGTCAGGACCTGCTAGAGCAAGTCCCGAAATATGGAGACAGAATGGCTGAAAGAACAGACTTACATATACCATGTCCAAGATGCCATTTCCTAGAATATTCTCTATCCCTCACGATATTACAATCTTAGTGTTGGTATATAAAAGTTTGGGTCTGTAGGGGGTCTAGTCCCCCTCCCTCTGAAATAGAAGTTTAAAGGAGAAGGGTAATTTTAGACATTCACTCTTCTCCTGTGGTTTTTTTTGGTCTTTATTTTTGGCTTGTCAGTGCTCTGCAATTTGAGTGCTAACATTTCAAAAGGGACCAGAATGCAGCAGTTAAAACGTACGCAGCAGTGAGAGAAAGTAAAAGAGGAAAGCAGCAACAAACTGGGAAGGTGACTGGTTTTCTGGAAGGAGGTAATGCAGTAATGAAAACATCTGCAGCAGTGACAACAGGCAAAAAAGGAGAGCAGAAACAAACTAAGTAAAACTGTTTTTTTTTTTTTTTCAAGAGATGCCCAACTGTGAGAATAAAAAATAACACTGTAGTAGACAGCTATTTTGTATGGAACAATCTGGTAAATATTCTGGGTTTTAAAACTCACTTTTACACATATTTGGACAGAGATAGTTTGTGATTTAATATTTGAAGCTGATTGATGATAACATTTCTGGAATTGTGGAACAAAAAGAAAGACATTTATCCATTGAACAGTTGTTTTCTGTTAGTAACTTAAATGTTAAAAATGTCACTTTGCAGTTTTGAAGTAGAAGAAGACAATGTTAACAAATATATGCAGGGTCGGTGTGAAACTGATAATAATATTGTGAAAGTTAGAGATGAGAGAATGTATGGAATGAAGGGTAGAGGTTGGAAGCTTTTTTGAAATGTGAAACAAATAAAACAAATGGTGAGACACTTGCCAAGTGTTATTCTTGTGGCTGGTTATAAATGGACATTAAGATATGCTCACCACCCTAAATCTTGTTTCTTTTGTGAGAAGTTTTCTCATTTAATTAATGATCATGAGAAGGTACAATGTAACCAGTGTGGGGAGAAAGGGCATATAGCAAGAAGGTGTGTTCCTGAATGCAGACTGTGGAAAAAAAGGAACAAATTTTGAATGGGTTGTCAAGAGCAAACAGTAAATAATGAATAAAGAAGGGGAAAAGGAAGAAAAGATGCACAAGGAAGAATAACAATAGACTGGGAGAGAAAGTGAACTAGGTGAAGAAGAAACTCTAGATGAAGAAAAAATATGGATGGGAACATCAAGAGAGTGAGAGTGCATTCAGGAAGGGAGGTTAGGAAAATTGATACTAATATTTTTTTGAAGTTCTAGCCAGTGAAAAATCTGATTCTGAGGATCAAGGATTATTTATACATAAACCCAGGGAAATATTCAATTGGGGAAAGAGAAAAGAATAAGAAAACAAAAATGTAAAAATATGTCCCATAAACTTAAAATGAAGGAAAGCAACAACTGTACTTTCAGTAAATGTGAACATTATTATTAGCACTGTGAAAAGGGTAGGGATACTGGAATGATGTGCTAAATGTGATGTGGATGTTATTCTGTTAGAGGATGTAGGATTCCTTATAAGTGAAGAAAGACCACAAACAGAAAAACTGTGGGATGGAAATATGATATGGAACTTAAGAAGTGAAGTTGTTCTGGAGTGGCTGTGCTGTGTAAAAGAACAGTAAAATACTAGATGTAACGTTGGTAAGGATTGGAAAGTTAACTACTATGTATGTTAGGTAGAGAGAACATGTTATAGAATTATAGCATTATATACATCTATAACTAGCAAGGAAGAGAGAATATGTTTCATGAAATATTAGACTATGTGGTAGTTAACATGACTATTATAATTGCGGGGGACTTTGTGATTTGAGGAGAAAATGTAAAAAGAAAGGGAAAGATGTGAAAAACAGAGGAAGTGATAAGCTGTGTGGAAGAAATGTTGATGGACTTACAGAAGGGAGAACTTGGACCTGAAATTGATTATTTTGTATTATCAGAACAGTTGTAAAGAGTGTTTTAGACCATTTAACAATATGGATGGAGGTGGTGGAAGAAAGGGAGTACATTAAAACAGAAAAGGGAGTAAAAAGAATAAATGACAAATTATGGGATGAAATTGAAGAGTGGGAAGTACTGCAATTATGGAAGGATTATATAACCACAAAGGGCTTCTATAAAAAAATGGTCTAAATGGTGGACTGAATTTTAAAAGAAGCATAAAAGTGTTCTTTTTTTTATTTTTCAATGCCAGGATGATATAAGAAAGGATGAGACAGTGACATCTGGGAAAGTATATAGAAATGTATTAACGGACTTAGCAAATAATACACGAGTATTGTGAGATGGAGAAAAGAAATATATAAAAGAAATCAAGAAAAACGGAATTACTGTTTAGGCAGAGATATTATTTTAAAGAGAAAAGGGAGGAGGTGTCTGTATATTTGACTAAAATAGTAAAGGAAGATATTAGTATAATGAGGTAAATCAAAAATGTAAAAGGAAAAGTAAAAAGAAGACAAGGGCAAGGTGTGGGTATTATAATACAGCATGTGGAAAATTTGTATAAGAGTAAAAAGAAGAAAAATAGAATGGAAAGTAAAAAAAATCCAGAATGACTTAAGGACGAATTTGAAAAAATAAATTGCTAAAGGACGAATTTGAAAAAATAAATTGCTATTAGCAAATTAGAAGAAGTACTTAGAAAAGTTAATTTTGATTCAGTATCAGGCCCAGATGGCACAGATTTGGTTTGTACAAGAAATTAATGGATTGGCAAACAGAGTATTTAGTAAATGTATTGAATGAATGGATGAAAGAAGGGCTTGTTTATGAAGAGTTATGTAGTGGGATATTAAAATTTATATGGAAAAAGATGAAAAGAATAAAATAAAAAATGGAGACCCATCACACTAGATAACACAGCTAGTGAAATGTTTATGCGAATAATACAGAGGACAAAGGAAGGAAGGATGAGGGATATTATGGAAGAAAGTATATGTGTTATGAAAGGAAAGGGATGTCAAGAATTATTATTGGCTGTAAGAGAAATTATGGATGCTATTATAAGTAAAACAAAGCATGTGAAATGCATAATGGGTGATATTACCATGGCATTTGATACAGTAAGGCATTAAGCTTTGTGGGATGTTCTGGAGAAGTATGGATAGGTAATAGAATTAAGAGAGTGTGTATGTCAATATATCAAAATAATACAGTGATAGTGTTAGTGAATGGATAGATGAGTAAGGAAATATGCGTGACGTGGTATAAGACAAGGCTGTCCCATAAGTACAATATTCTTTGCAGTGGTATTTAATGTGATAGTGAGTGAAATACCTTATAAAATGAAAAAAATGCTAGGTATGTGATACAAAATGAGGTGGTGATTCCAGTAGTTTTGACATATGCAGGCAATATAGTCATAGTTGGTAAGAACAAAATATGGATGAGGAAAGTATTGGTTTGTCTGAATGGATGTTTAAAGGAAATAGGACTGACCATGAATAAACATAAACATTAGGGTTTGGGTGATGTAGTGAAAATCGGGGGTATATTTTTCATTGAATGAAGTATCTTTGTTAAGGATAAAATTTGAAAAAATATGCAGTCATGATAAAATGGGAGAGATTCATAGAAGAAATGAAAGAAATATGTCTTCGGTGGAGGACTTATAGATTAGCATTCAGGTCAAAGGTTTATTTGGTGAATTCTATATTAATGGAAAAAAAAAAACATACATGATTCCAAAAAAAGGAAATTGTGCAATTACCATTTTCTTTCATATGATGTTCAAGATTAAACCCAGTGAAAATAGGTGTGTTATACATGAATGAAAATGAAGGGGGGTTGCGGTTACTAAATCCAGTTGTTTATTTTGCTTCTTTAAACTTGTATAGAGTATTAAAGTGGGCAAAGGAAGAGACTGAGAAATAGTGAGAATGTTCAAATATAAGTACAAAATGTTATGGGAGATAATAAGAAAAAGTGAAAAAGAATATATAAATGAAAAAATTAAAATTTACCAAAAAATACTAACATGGAAAATAAAAATTGATGATATCAAGAAAGGTAGAAGGATATGGTATAATAATGTGATGAAACAATATTATCATTTAATAATATGAGAAAATTTCAAGAAGACTTGATTAAAGGCATTAAAGCAAAGAAAACATGGTGTACTAAAATAGTAGAATGTCAAGATTTCCGGAGTCTGGTAATAAATAAGTTACCATTAAAGGGGAATAAGCAATAGAAAAAGAAAGTTGAAAGAGTGTGTTTATTTTATGGTGAGGAAGAGACAACATAGTATGTTTTTTTTAAATATAAATGAATGATGAAACTCTGGAAAACGTGTAAAAAAACTTTTTGAGAATAATAATTACATAATATACAGATGAATATGATTATATATGGGTATTACAGCAAGAAGAAAGAATATGTGAGAAGGGTAGATAATTTATTTTATGTAATATGGGTTGTTTGAAATGAAAGACTGAATAACATTTTGTTTAATGGGAAATGGATTTTTGCAGATATAGTGTGAAAAATTAGATTATGGTTGTGGAAGAAGGAGTGAAATTAATAATAAAAGAATGACAATGAGAGATGTTATAAGAAAAATAATAGTTAAAAATAGAAATGTGTATATATGTGCCTGTAAATTTTGTAAATTTTTAAATGCTGTTTTCATTCTGTGTTAAATAAAAGACCCCCACTTTTCAGTAGGTGCTGTGGGATCTTTTACATCCACCTGAGCTATTACCAACTCAAGTATACTAGACCTTGGTTTAATACTTCAACTAAAGGAAGACACACTCAGGAGTGCAGCCCCCCCCCCATGCTACCCTGTAATATCCGCAATCAATTGACTTGGTGTGGGAATAGAATGTGCCAACTGTTATGCCACTGACACTTTACAATTATTTTGAACAAACTATATGTATTCTCCTAGTGTACCAGAGTTTCAGGCATGCATCTACTCTATAGCTGCTTCTTTGCTGAGTCAGTATCTAGGTTGTCAAGCTGTTCTGTTATATGTTTTCAAGTTTGGTTCATATATATATTTATGAGGTTTTGACATGCTATGAGTAATCTAATCAAAGCTGTGTAATTTTGGTGGGCTGCTGGACTGGTTGCATCATGCCAGAAGGGTTGCAGATGATTTTTTGAATCTAGTTTCAGTAAACATAGAAAGACTGAAGTACATTTGCCAAAGCTACTTTCACAAGCAGTGAAGAATGCCTCATTCTCATCTTTTGCCTGACCTTAGAGTTGATATAAATAGGTTCATATGTAGGTATATACTAGGCTAAAGACTACTAGGGTGCTTGTAAGCCTATCTGTGCAACCCAAATGTGTCCCACAAATTCAATTTAAATAAATATGGAGTGATTTACAGACTGCTTCAGTCCATCAAAGACATACACACCAGACCAGAGGTGAATTTCTAATTACCCATACATTTGTCCAAGTTGTACTTAAATAGAGTTAGGAAGGAACTTTTACATCTGCACCTGCTTGTAATAAACCCAGAAACTATGTTTCCACTCCACCTCACTTCAACCCCTCCTCCATTTCCCTAAATCCTTTTTTTCTTTTCCTTCTTTCATCCCCCTTCTCTATATTCCCCTCCTCCCCTCTTTAAACTGCCCCCTTTTTTTCCCTAACTTCAAATCCCACTCTTTACTCATTCCAAACTGACCCTTGCATTCTTGTGTCTTTAGTCTACAAAGGTCCACCTATCGACTACTTAAACAACACTGCAAACATCCACCTCAACTAGACTAACTCTAGAACCATACCTCTAGCCTTCCAACTTTTCAAATCAGATATACTAACCAACTTGCTTTCTGAAAGCTGCCAATGACTTCAGACATTCAAATCTAACTGTTTTATGCCATTCTAGCTATCTTCTAAGTCTGCAAATGTTTCACCTGTCTATAAATGAAATGACCATGTTACCTACAGCTGTTAAAGGTTTTACTTTGTAACTCTCTAATGAAAATGTTAAGGAAATGTTTTACTTTCTATCTTTAAGTCATAAATATTTACTTTGTATTTCTCTAATGTAAATGTAAATCAAATACCATTGTACCAATGCTTTTTCGAATGTATTATATGTTGTTAACTGTACTAGTTTGTGGAGCTTTTCTCCCCGGACCTCCACTAAAAATGGGCTCCTGACTCAGACAGACTTTCCTGGCCAACAAATGCCAAATAAATAATAAATAAATAAACTCTGCTTCACTTGGATGGGGAGCCTGTTCCAGAAAATGGGAATTCTCCGTTTGTCTCTCTAACATATCCTATTTATGTCACAAGCAAAATTTGTGTTTTTGATTTAGTAGTTCTGATGCAATTTGTTTTACAGATATGCAAAAGGTTAATCAAAACAAGGTACAGTGATGCTTTTTATCCCACGCAAAAATCACCTTTTAGAAGTCTGTATGATTCTGAGTAAAAAGACAGGGCTTTGAGGCAATCAACGTAGGGCATTATGTTTACTCCCTGTATTCTTTTTGTAAGAAACATTTGTGGACGTCCCAATCACAGCATGTGTCTGGTAAGGTAGATATGGGAGGGGGAATTATATTCTATGATGGGTATGAGGAGGGCCTGGTACTGTAGTATGATGACCTCTCTGGATCTTGATGTGGGGGCATTATATTCTATGATGGGTATGAGGAGGGCCTGGTACCGTAGTATGATGACCTCTCTGGATCTTGATGTGGGGGGCATTATGTTCTATGATGGGTATGAGGAGGGCCTGGTACTGTAGTATGATGACCTCTCTGGATCTTGATGTGGGGGCATTATGTTCTATGATGGGTATGAGGAGGGCCTGGTACCATAGTATTATGACCTCTCTGGATCTTGATGTGGGTGGCATTATATTCTATGATGTGTTTGAGGAGAGCCTCATAACGTAGTATGATGACCTCTCTGGATCTTGATGTGGGCTGCATTATATTCTATGATGGGTATGAGGAGGGTCTGGTACAGTAGTATGATGACCTCTCTGGATCTTGGTGTGATGCCTTTACTTATAATTTGACTAGCACAGAAGGATTTTCTTAACACACATGGACACATGTTGGTTGAAGGCTAGGTTACTGTCTACATGTCACAGATCACTGAATCAACTTCTAGGGATGTTTTATTGATGACATGGTTTCCTAAGGTGGCTAACATCCCACAAGGTACTCTAATGTATTTATTAGTACTGGGTTTTCAACCACAACTGTAACACCAAGCTTTCTGTGTTTAGGGGATGTAGGAGGTATTCCACCCACAAGAGGAGTGCTGGGGGACTTGACTCCTTTGGGATGGACATCCTAAGTCCCTAAAAGAATGTATTTCATATTTAGAGTCAACCACATCCTTTTTAAAGTTCATAGCAACATATTCTTATGAATCAGTGAATTTTTTGGATGTGACAATATATAGGAATGAACAAAGATGTATTAACACCAAATTATATCGTAAAGAATTCTGGAGAAATAGTATATTGGAGCATAGTAGCATGCACCGAGGACATGTATTTATCAATATAGCTGAAGGACAGATGAAATGAATAAAAAGAACATGTCCCACAAGTTATGGAGAAGGAAGTAGAGAGGTTGGAGACTTTATTATTAGCTAGAGGGTATAATGAGTCAAAATTGAGTAGAGCAAGGACCAATATAGTGAGGGAAAGAGAAGAACAGGGAGGACAAGATGCACCTATTCCCTTAGAGAATAAGATTAAAATGAACAAGAGACATTGAGTTCGCTTTATGACTAATTATATGAATGACAATAGGAAAATGAGTAGTATAATTAATAACAATTGGCATCTTTTAACCATGGATGAGGAAACAAAGAAGTGGGTAGGTGAAACACGAAGTTTTTCCTACAGGAATAACAAGAACTTAAGGCCTTTACTGTGTGGAGAAAAATGTGGGGGTGCTGTCACACACAGTGAGCAATTGGGTACATTCCCATGTGGGAAGTGTAGAATGTGTGAAGTGATTTGTAAAGAACAATGTTACCATCACCCAAACCTGAACTTTGTTTTTAAACCAAGATTCTTTGCTTCTTGTAACAGCACTAATATTGTTTATCTTGCTAGCTGTAATCATTGTAAAAGTTTTTATGTAGGTAAAACTTTGAAACGACTCAAGGATAGAATATACCAACATGTGTATGACATAAGGAATAAGAACACAGAAAATGCTTTAGCAAAACATCTGATGGAATTTGAAAAGCACAGCTTTAATTTCAGGGTATTACAAGTAACTTTTAATACAAGAGGGGGAGATCACAATAACTATTTAGAAAGAATTGAACTCACATGGATCTTGAGACTTCGGGTGCACATGTTTCTGGACTTAATAGTAGCATAAGCATTAAGACAGTGTTAGATGCACACCCCATTAAGTAAAATGTTACTTAATAGATTAACTATCAATTGTTGTCACATGATGTATATATAAACACAGCTACTTTTGAAGTTTTTAGGATCTGATGAAGCGTAGACTTTGCTACGTGAAAGCGCTTATCCATTTTGCAAGCATTTAATAAATCAAGTTTTAAGTTTTAACAGAATTGGATTGTACAGCCGTGTTGGTTATTCTAGTTTTTATGCTTATTGGGACTTGACTCCTGCATAAAATGGGTTTTCAAATGTTCACGGAAGGTAGTTTTGGCAAACATTTTTTTGAACAGTTTACATTTGCAGAACCTGCTTTCATTGAGTCAACATTAATCCCATGCAGAAGCAGTCACATTCACAGCAGAAGTACTATTATGGGGTCATAATAACATGCCACACATTTTAGTCACATGCAGGCTGACAGATCACTGTGGCTCTGGAACACGTCATGAACATTCCTATGACGCATTTGCTTGGAATGAATTTAAAGACCAGCAAGATGTAAGACAAAGAAATTCACTTGAATGATATCCCAAAGTTAACAAAGACATATTGCAGTTGTGTGTGGCAAGCTTCAGCTACATAAGAGATATTTAACAAGTAAAGGCATTCAATCTCATCCTTGAAGTATGAGAGTAGTTGTTTATATGGGTAAGACAACCACTAGTGAGATTCTTACTCAGATTTATAGCTAATCTTTCAGAGATTCCTGTGCTATTGAGAAAGTTACTAGCAAGTACATGCTATAGCTTTGAGAGTTAGCACAGGAGAAAATATTTCTCAATTTTACTTATTTATTTATTTATTTGCATTTGTTGACTGGTGAACACCATGACCCCTTTTCTGTGGAGGCTCAAGGAAAAAAGCTTCAGTATTATATGTACTATGAATTGCATTGAAAGAATAACAATGTCTGACAGTGGGTTACAATTATAATTAGGAAATAGGTAATACTACTATTCTTTGTATTATTAGAGTCTGTGAGGATGGGAATCAAACCTATTGGTTTTCTAACCTTTAAGTTCCTTACTTGTCCTTATGGGAACAGTAGATTTTGTATGAAAAGAAACTGTGTTCCTTTAAGAGATTGCAACTACTTACATAAAAATATAGAAGCCCAGCAAGTGCCCAAAGGAATCCTTATGTGGAAGTTCCCTAATGGGGTTATTAAAGGGTCTGAATTTCATCTACAACTTATTAGATTTTTTGATAAGACTGGTTGTGATCTAATGTGCTTCACTGAACCTTAATAAAGTTAATTTTGGAGTTTGTGGTCAGTGGCTGGTGCACCTTTCTTTCTGGTTACATTATTACTGGTGTTTGTAGATCTATTTTATTTAACTTTCATTTGTTCATCAAGGTAAAACTGTGAGCTTTATCAATCATTTTCATAAAAGTCGTCATATTACCAAATGCAAATATGGAGATGCAGTCCAAATGTGTGCAATTGTGAATGAGATAAATCATTACAACCATTGTTGTTAGTGTCAGTGGATTCAGTGTTGTACTTTACATAACAAATAATACTCAGAACATCACCAGACACCTTGTATTTGTGGTGCACACCACAATTATCCTTTTAAATGAAAAACAAATTTGCTCCTCAGTTTATATTTTTGCACATGCAATACCACTACACTTGGTAAATATTTCAATGGTATTTTCTGATTGGTAAAACCATCTATTTCCATGATATTATTCTGCTGCAAGCAACAGATGTAAAGGATATGACACAGTGCTTTTATTTTGTCCTTTTAAATGGATCCATCCCAAGACTATCCACGATCTATACCCACTACAATTACTGTAGAAATCTAGAATATGTGAGTGTGAGAAGAGTAATGCATGAAATATCATGTACTGTAGACTGAGAGAGTGAGTTTATTGGTGCGTTAAGTGTTTTTTGAATAAACACCAGAGTAAGGTAGATAAACAAAATGGCCCATGTTGTAGGCCTAATATGCATTACAAAAGCAAACTAAAGGCTTCGGAAGTTCATAAACTCAGGTAGATAACGGGTTATATCCCTGTACATGATTTTACCACAATGTATAGCCACAATACTAAGTCTGCAAAGTGCTTATAAAAATAATTCTCAATAAACATCTCTAAATGAGAAAAATCGATACAGCTGTGTATCGGCTGGTCCCAGTTGTTATAATTTAATGGAACCAGTACTATGCATTGATAATTGTTGTACATCTGGACAAACATACCCACTTCTTCTCTGTTGCTTCTATGTTCCTCAGCTTAAAGAGATGAACAGCGGCATCACACAGTGCATATTGTAACTATAAAACAGATGAAAAATGGCATCAGTGCATGTCGTAACTATAACAGTGATGAACAACGGCATCGGTGCATATTGTAACTATAACAGAGATGAACAATGGCATCAGTCCATATTGTAACTATAACAGAGATGAAAAATGGCATCAGTGCATATTGTCACTGTAACAGAGACAAACAACAGCATCAGTGCATATTGTAAATATAACAGAGATGAACAATGGCATCAGTGCATATTGTAACTATAACAGAGGTGAACAAAGGCATCAGTGCATATCACAACCATAACAGAGATGAACAACTGCATCAGTGCATATTGTAACTATAACAGAGGTGAACAATGGCATCAGTGCATATCACAACCATAACAGAGATGAACAATGGCATCAGTGCATATTGTAACTATAAGAGGGATGAACAATGGCATCAGTGCATATTGCAACTATAATAGAGGTGAATAACGGCATCAGTACATATTGTAAGAATAACCAATATGAACAACAACATAAGTGCATATTGTAAGTATAACAGAGATGAACAACATCATTCCATATTGTAACTATAACAGAGGTGAACAACAACATCAATTCATATTTAACTATAACAGAGGTGAACAACGGCATCAGAGCATATTGTAACTATAACAGAGGTGAACACTGGCATCAGTGCATATTGTAACTATAACAGAGATGAACAATGGCATCAGTGCATATTGTAACTATAACGGAGGTGAACAAAGGCTTCACTGCATATTGTAACTATAACAGAGGTGAAGAACTGCATCATTGCATATTGTAATTTTAACAGGCATGAGCAATGGCATCAGTGCATATTGTAACTATAACAGAGGTGAACAACTACATCAGTCCATATTGTAACTATAACAGAGACAGACACTGGCATTAGTCCATATTGTAACTATAACAGAGATGAAGAATGGCACCAGTCGATATTGTAACTATAACAGATATGAACAACAGCATAAGTGCATATTGTAACTATAACAGAGATAAACAATGGCATCAGTCCTTATTGTAACTATAACAGATATGAACAATGGCATCAGCCCATATTGTAACTATAACAGGTATGAATAACAGCATCAGTGCATATTGTAACTATAACAGAGATGAACAACGGCAGCAATGCATAATGTAACAATAACAGGGATGAACAACGACATCAGAGCATATTGTAATTATAACAAGCATGAGCAATGGCATCAGTGCATATTGTAACTATAACAGAGTTGAACAATGGCATCAGTGCATATTGTAACTATAACAGAGCCGAAAATTGGCATCAGTCCATATTGTAACTATAACAGAGATGAAGAAGGGCATCAGTGCATATTGTAAATATAACAGAGATGAACAACGGCTTCAGTCCATAATGTAACTATAACAGAGATGAACAATGGCATCAGTCCATATTGTAATTATAACAGAGATGAAGAAGGGCATCAGTGCATATTGTAAATATAACAGAGATGAACAACGGCTTCACTCCATAATGTAACTATAACAGAGATGAACAATGGCATCAGTCCATATTGTAACTATAACAGATATGAACAGCATCAGTGCATATTGTAACAATAACAGAGATGAACAACAGCAGCAGTGCAAAATGTAACAATAACAGATGAAGAACGGCATCAGTGCATATTGTAACTATAACAGATATGAACAACAGCATCAGTGCATATTGTAATTATAACAGATATGAACAACGGCATCAGTCCATACTGTAACTAAAACAGAGATGAACAACGGCAGCAGTCCATATTGTAACCATAAAAGATAGGAACAATGGCATCAGTGCATATTGTAACTATAACAGAGATGAACACTGGCATCAGTCCATATTGTAACTATAACAGAGATGAACACTGGCATCAGTCCATAGTGTAACTATAAGAGAGATGAACAACATCATCAGTCCATATTGTAACTATGACAGAGATGAACAATGGCATCAGTGCATATTGTAACTATAGTATAGATGAACAATGGCATCAGTGGATATCGTACCTATAACAGAGATGAACAACAGCATCAGTGCATATTCTAACTATAACAGAGGTGAACACAGCTATTAGTGCATATTGTAACTATTACAAGCATAAAAAACGGCATCAGTGCATATTGTAAGTAACAGAGATAAACAGCATCAGTGCATATTGTAAATATAACAGAGATGAACAATGGCATCAGTGCATATTGTAACTATAACAGAGATGAACACAGGTATCAGTGCATATTGTAACTATAACAGATGTGAACAATGGCATCAGTGCCTATTGTAACTATAACAGAGATGAACAACAACATCATTATTGTAACTATAACAGAGATGAACAACAGCATCAGTGCATATTGTAACTATAACAGAGATGAACAACAGCATCAGTGCATATTCTAACTATAACAGAGGTCAACACAGCTATTTGTGCATATTGTAACTATTACAAGGATGAACAACGGCATCAGTGCATATTGTAAGTATAACAGAGGTGAACAACGGCATCAGAGCATATTGTAACTATAACAGAGGTGAACACTGGCATCAGTGCATATTGTAACTATAACAGAGATGAACAATGGCATCAGTGCATATTGTAACTATAACGGAGGTGAACAAAGGCTTCACTGCATATTGTAACTATAACAGAGGTGAAGAACTGCATCATTGCATATTGTAATTTTAACAGGCATGAGCAATGGCATCAGTGCATATTGTAACTATAACAGAGGTGAACAACTACATCAGTCCATATTGTAACTATAACAGAGACAGACACTGGCATTAGTCCATATTGTAACTATAACAGAGATGAAGAATGGCACCAGTCGATATTGTAACTATAACAGATATGAACAACAGCATAAGTGCATATTGTAACTATAACAGAGATAAACAATGGCATCAGTCCTTATTGTAACTATAACAGATATGAACAATGGCATCAGCCCATATTGTAACTATAACAGGTATGAATAACAGCATCAGTGCATATTGTAACTATAACAGAGATGAACAACGGCAGCAATGCATAATGTAACAATAACAGGGATGAACAACGACATCAGAGCATATTGTAATTATAACAAGCATGAGCAATGGCATCAGTGCATATTGTAACTATAACAGAGTTGAACAATGGCATCAGTGCATATTGTAACTATAACAGAGCCGAAAATTGGCATCAGTCCATATTGTAACTATAACAGAGATGAAGAAGGGCATCAGTGCATATTGTAAATATAACAGAGATGAACAACGGCTTCAGTCCATAATGTAACTATAACAGAGATGAACAATGGCATCAGTCCATATTGTAATTATAACAGAGATGAAGAAGGGCATCAGTGCATATTGTAAATATAACAGAGATGAACAACGGCTTCACTCCATAATGTAACTATAACAGAGATGAACAATGGCATCAGTCCATATTGTAACTATAACAGATATGAACAGCATCAGTGCATATTGTAACAATAACAGAGATGAACAACAGCAGCAGTGCAAAATGTAACAATAACAGATGAAGAACGGCATCAGTGCATATTGTAACTATAACAGATATGAACAACAGCATCAGTGCATATTGTAATTATAACAGATATGAACAACGGCATCAGTCCATACTGTAACTAAAACAGAGATGAACAACGGCAGCAGTCCATATTGTAACCATAAAAGATAGGAACAATGGCATCAGTGCATATTGTAACTATAACAGAGATGAACACTGGCATCAGTCCATATTGTAACTATAACAGAGATGAACACTGGCATCAGTCCATAGTGTAACTATAAGAGAGATGAACAACATCATCAGTCCATATTGTAACTATGACAGAGATGAACAATGGCATCAGTGCATATTGTAACTATAGTATAGATGAACAATGGCATCAGTGGATATCGTACCTATAACAGAGATGAACAACAGCATCAGTGCATATTCTAACTATAACAGAGGTGAACACAGCTATTAGTGCATATTGTAACTATTACAAGCATAAAAACGGCATCAGTGCATATTGTAAGTAACAGAGATAAACAGCATCAGTGCATATTGTAAATATAACAGAGATGAACAATGGCATCAGTGCATATTGTAACTATAACAGAGATGAACACAGGTATCAGTGCATATTGTAACTATAACAGATGTGAACAATGGCATCAGTGCCTATTGTAACTATAACAGAGATGAACAACAACATCATTATTGTAACTATAACAGAGATGAACAACAGCATCAGTGCATATTGTAACTATAACAGAGATGAACAACAGCATCAGTGCATATTCTAACTATAACAGAGGTCAACACAGCTATTTGTGCATATTGTAACTATTACAAGGATGAACAACGGCATCAGTGCATATTGTAAGTATAACAGAGGTGAACAATGGCATCAGTGCATATTGTAAATATAACAGAGATGAACAATGGCATCAGTGCATATTGTAAGAATAACAGAGGTGAACAACAGCATCAGTGCATATTGTAACTATAACAGAGATGAACACAGGTATCAGTGCATATTGTAACTATAACAGAGGTGAACAATGGCATCAGTGCCTATTGTAACTATAACAGAGATGAACACAGGTATCAGTGCATATTGTAACTATAACAGAGGTGAACAATGGCATCAGTGCCTATTGTAACTATAACAGAGATGAACAACAGCATCATTATTGTAACTATAACAGAGATGAAGAACAGCATCAGTGCATATTGTAACTATAACAGATATGAACAATGGCATCAGTGCATATTGTAACTATAACAGAGATGAACAATGGTAGCAGAGCATAATGTAACAATAACAGAGATGAACAACGGCATCATTGAATATTGTAATTATAACAGGCATGAGCAATGGCATCAGTGCATATTGTAACTATATCAGAGGTGAACAATGGCATCAGTGCATATTGTAACTATAACAGAGGTGAACAACGGCATCAGTGTGTAGTGTAACTATAAAAGAGGTGAACAACTACATCGGTCCATACTGTAACTATAACAGAGACGAACACTGGCATCAGTGCATATTGTAACTATAACAGAGATGAACACTGCCATCAGTGCTTATTGTAACTATAGCATAGATGAACAACAGCATCAGTGCATATCGTACCTATAACAGAGATGAACAATGGCATCAGTTCATATTTTAACTATAACAGGGATGAACAACAGCATCAGTGCATATTCTAATTATAACAGAAGTGAACACAGGTATCAGTGCATATTGTAACTATTACAAGGATGAACAACGGCATCAGTGCATATTGTAACTATAACAGAGATAAATAATGGCATCAGGGCATATTGTAACTATAACAGAAATCAACTCTGGCATCAGTCCATATTGTAACTATAACTGAGATGAACATTGGCATCAGTCCATATTGTGACTATACACAGATAAACAATGCCATCAGTGCATATTGTAACTATAATAGAGACAAACAATAACATCAGTGCATATTCTAATTATAACAGAGGTGAACACAGGTATTAGTGCATATTGTAACTATTACAAGGATAAACAACGGCATCAGTGCATATTGTAACTATAACAGAGATAAACAATGGCATCAGTGCATATTGTAACTATAACAGAGATCAACACTGGCATCAGTCCATATTGTAACTATAACAGAGATGAACACTGGCATAAGTCGATATTGTGACTATAACACAGATAAACAACGGCATCAGTGCATATTGTAACTATAACAGAAACAAACAACAGCATCAGTGCATATTGTAAATATAACAGAGATGAACAATGGCATCAGTGCAAATTGTAACTATAACAGAGGTGAACAAAGGCATCAGTGCATATCACAACCATAACAGAGATGAACAACTGCATCAGTGCATATTGTAACTATAACAGAGGTGAACAATGGCATCAGTGCATATTGTAACTATAACAGGGATGAACAACGGCATCAGTGCATATTGCAACTATAATAGAGGTGAATAACGGCATCAGTACATATTGTAAGAATAACCGATATGAACAACAACATAAGTGCATATTGTAAGTATAACAGAGATGAACGACATCATTGCATATTGTAACTATAACAGAGGTGAACAACAGCATCAATTCATATTTAACTATAACAGAGGTGAACAACGGTATCAGTGCATATTGTAACTATAACAGAGGTGAACACTGGCATCAGTGCATATTGTAACTATAACAGAGATGAACAATGGCATCAGTGCATATTGTAACTATAACGGAGGTGAACAAAGGCTTCACTGCATATTGTAACTATAACAGAGGTGAACAACTGCATCATTGCATACTGTAATTATAACAGGCATGAGCAATGGCATCAGTGCATATTGTAACTATAACAGACATGAACAACTACATCAGTCCATATTGTAACTATAACAGAGACAGACACTGGCATCAATCCATATTGTAATTATAACAGAGATGAAGAATGGCACCAGTCGATATTGTAACTATAACAGATATGAACAACAGCATAAGTGCATATTGTAACTATAACAGAGATAAACAATGGCATCAGTCCATATTGTAACTATAACAGAGTTGAGCAATGGCAGCAGTCCATATTGTAACCATAAAAGATAGGAACAATGGCATCAGTGCATATTGTAACTATAACAGAGATAAACAACAGCATCAGTGCATATTGTAACTATAACAGAGATGAAACTGGCATCAGTCCATATTGTAACTATAACAGAGATGAACGACATCATCAGTCCATATTGTAACCATAACAGAGATGAACAATGGCATCAGTGAGTATTTTAACTATAGCATAGATGAGCAATGGCATCAGTGTATATCGTACCTATAACAGAAATGAACAACGGCATCAGTGCCTATTGTAACTATAACAGAGATGAACAACAGCATCAGTGCATATTGAAACTATAACAGAGATGAACAACGACATCAGTACATATTGTAACTATAACAGAGATGATCAATGGCATCAGTGCATATTGCAACTATAACAGAGATGAACAATGGCATTGGTGCATATTGTAACTATAACAAAGATAATCAACTGCATCAGTGCATATTGTAACTATAACAGAGGTGAACAATGGCATTGGTGTATATTGTAACTATAACAGAGATGAACAATGCCATCAGTCCATATTGTAACTATAACCGATATGAACAAAAGCATCAATGCATATTGTAACTATATCAGAGATGAAAAATGGCATCAGTGCATGTTGTAACTATAGCAGAGATGAGCAACAGCATCAGTTTATATTGTAACTATAACAGAGATGAAAAATGGCATATGTGCATATTGCAACTATAACAGAGATGAACAACGGCACCAGTGCATATTGTAACTATAACAAAGGTGAACAATGGCATTGGTGCATATTGTAACTATAACAGAGATGAACAATGGCATCAGTCCATATTGTAACTATAACAGAGATGAACAAGGGCATCAGTGCATATTGTAACTATAACAGAGGTGAACAATGGCATTGGTGCATATTGTAACTATAACAGAGATGAACAATGGCATCAGTCCATATTGTAACTATAATCGAAATGAACAAAAGCATCAGTGCATATTGTAACTATAACAGAGATGAACAGCAGCATAAGTGCATATTGTAAATATAACAGAGATGAACAATGGCATCAGTCCATATTGTAACTATAACAGTGGTGAACAATGGCATCAGTGCTATTGTAACTATAACAGAGATGAACAATGGCATCAGTCCATATTGTAACTATCACAGAGATGAACAATGGCATCAGTCCATATTGTAACTATAACAGAAATGAACAATGGCATCAGTGCATATTGTAACTATAACAGAGATGAACAACGACATCAATGCATATTGCAACTATAACCAATATGAACAACAGCATCAGTGCATATTGTAACTATCACAGAGATGAACAACGGCATCAGTGCATATTGTAACTATAACAGAGATGAACAACGGCAGCAGTGCAAACTGTAACTATAACAGAGATGAACAGCATCAGTGCATATTATAACTATAACAGAGATGAACAACGGCATCAGTGCATATTGTAACTATAACAGAGATGAACACTGGAATCAGTGCATATTGTAAGTATAACAGAGATGAACGCTGGCATCAGTGCATGTTGTAACTATAACAGAGATCAACACTGGCATCAGTCCATATTGTAACTATAACAGAGATGAACAACAGCATCTGTGCATATTGTAACTATAACAGAGGTGAAAACTGGCATCAGTGCATATTTTAACTATAACAGAGATGAACAATGGCAGGAGTGCAAAATGTAACTATAACAGAGGTGAACACTGGCATCAGTGCATATTGTAACTATAACAGAGGTGAACACTGGCATCAGTGCATATTCTTACTATAACAGAGATGAACAATGGCATTGGTGCATATTGTAACTATAAAAGAGGTGAACAACGGCATCAGTGCATATTGTAACTATAACAGAGATGAACAATGGCATCAGCCCATATTGTAACTATAACAGAGATGAAGAACAGCATCAGTGCATATTGTAACTATATCAGAGATGAACAATGGCAGCAATGCAGAGATGAACAACGACATCAGTGCATATTGTAATTATAACAGGCATGAGCAATGGCATCAGTGCATATTGTAATTATAACAGAGGTGAACAACGGCATCAGTGCATATTGCAACTATAACAGAGATGAACAACGGCTTCAGTCCATAATGTAACTATAACAGAGATGAACAATGGCATCAGTCCATATTGTAACTATAACAGATATGAACAACAGCATCAGTGCATATTGTAACAATAACAGAGATGAACAACAGCAGCAGTGCAAAATGTAACAATAACAGAGATGAACAATGGCATCAGTGCATATTGTAACTATAACAGATATGAACAACAGCATCAGTGCATATTGTAACTATAACAGAGATGAACACTGGCATAAGTCCATAGTGTAACTATAAGAGAGATGAACAACATCATCAGTCCATATTGTAACTATAACAGAGGTGAACAACGGCATCAGTGCGTATTGTAACTATAGTACAGATGAACAATGGCATCAGTGCATATTGTAACTATAACAGAGATGAACACAGGTATCAGTGCATATTGTAACTATAACAGAGGTGAACAATGGCATCTGTGCCTATTGTAACTATAACAGAGATGAACAACGGCATCATTATTGTAACTATAACAGAGATGAACAACGGCATCAGTGAATACTGTAACTATAACAGAGATGAACAACAGCATCAGTGCATATTCTAACTATAACAGAGGTGAACACAGCTATTAGTGCATATTGTAACTATTACAAGCATAAACAACGGCATCAGTGCATATTGTAACTATAAAAGAGATGAAGAACAGCAACAGTGCATATTGTAAATATAACAGAGATGAACAATGGCATCAGTGCATATTGTAACTATAAGAGAGGTGAACAGCATCAGTGCATATTGTAACTATAACAGAGGTGAACACAGGTATCAGTGCATATTGTAACTATAACAGAGGTGAACAATGGCATCAGTGCCTATTGTAACTATAACAGAGATGAACAACGGCATCAGTGCATATTGTAACTATAACCGAGATGAACAGCATCAGTGCATATTCTAACTATAACAGAGGTGAACACAGCTATTTGTGCATATTGTAACTATTACAAGGATGAACAACGGCATCAGTGCATATTGTAACAATAACAGAGGTGAACAACAGCATCAGTGCATATTGTAACTATAACAGAGATGAACACAGGTATCAGTGCATATTGTAACTATAACAGAGGTGAACAATGGCATCAGTGCCTATTGTAACTGTAACAGAGATGAACAATGGCATCATTATTGTAACTATAACAGAGATGAAGAACGGCATCAGTGCATATTGTAACTATAACAGAGATGAACAACGGCATCAGTGCATATTGTAACTATAACAGAGATGAACAACAGCATCAGTCCATATCGTAACTATAACAGATATGAACAATGGCATCATTGCATATTGTAACTATAACAGAGATGAACAATGGTAGCAGAGCATAATGTAACAATAACAGAGATGAACAATGGCATCATTGAATATTGTAATTATAACAGGCATGAGTAATGGCATCAGTGCATAGTGTAACTATGTCAGAGGTGAACAACGGCATCAGTGCATATTGTAACTATAACAGAGGTGAACAACGGCATCAGTGTGTAGTGTAACTATAAAAGAGGTGAACAACTACATCAGTCCATACTGTAACTATAACAGAGACGAACACTGGCATCAGTGCATATTGTAACTATAACAGAGATGAACACTGCCATCAGTGCTTATTGTAACTATAGCATAGATGAACAACAGCATCAGTGCATATCATACCTATAACAGAGATGAACGGCATCAGTGCATATTTTAACTATAACAGAGATGAAAACCAGCATCAGTGCATATTCTAATTATAACAGAAGTGAACACAGGTATCAGTGCATATTGTAACTATTACAAGGATGAACAACGGCATCAGTGCATATTGTAATTATAACAGAGATAAATAATAGCATCAGGGCATATTGTAACTATAACAGAGATCAACTCTGGCATCAGTCCATATTGTAACTATAACTGAGATGAACATTGGCATCAGTCCATATTGTGACTATAACACAGATAAACAATGGCATCAGTGCATATTGTAACTATAATAGAGACAAACAATAGCATCAGGTCATATTCTAATTATAACAGAGGTAAACACAGGTATTAGTGCATATTGTAACTATTACAAGGATAAACAACGGCATCAGTGCATATTGTAACTATAACAGAGATAAACAATGGCATCAGTGCATATTGTAACTATAACAGAGATAAGCAACGGCATCAGTGCATATTGTAACTATAACAGAGATCAACAGTGGCATCAGTCCATATTGTAACTATAACAGAGATGAACACTGGCATAAGTCCATATTGTGACTATAACACAGATAAACAATGGCATCAGTGCATATTGTCACTGTAACAGAGACAAACAGCAGCATCAGTGCATATTGTAAATATAACAGAGATGAACTATGACATCAGTGCATATTGTAACGATAATGGAAGTGAACAATGGCATCAGTGCATATCACAACTATAACAGAGATGAACAATGGCATCAGTGCATATTGTAACTATAACAGGGATGAACAACGGCATCAGTGCATATTCTAACTATAACAGAGGTGAATAACGGCATCAGTCCATATTGTAAGAATAACAGATATACAGATATGAACAACAACATAAGTGCATATTGTAAGTATAACAGAGATGAATGACATCATTGCATATTGTTACTATAACAGAGGTGAACAAGAGCATCAATTCATATTGTAACTATAACAGAGGTGAACAACGGCATCAGTCCATATTTTAACTGTAGCAGAGGTGAACACTGGCATCAATGCATATTGTAACTATAACGGAGGTGAACAAAGGCATCAGTGCATATTGTAACTGCAACAGAGGTGAACAACTGCATCATTGCATATTGTAATTATAACAGGCATGAGCAATGGCAACAGTGCATATTGTAACTATAACAAAGGTAAACAATGGCATCAGTGTGTATTGTAAGTATAACAGAGGTGAACAACGGCATCGGTATGTATTGTAACTATAATAGAGGTGAACAACTACATCAGTCCATATTGTAACTATAACAGAGATGGACACTGGCATCAGTCCATACTGTAACTATAACAGAGATGAAGAACGGCACCAGTCCATATTGTAACTATAACAGATATGAACAGCAGCATAAGTGCATATTGTAACTATAACAGAGATAAACAATGGCATCAGTCCATATTGTAACTATAACAGAGTTGAGCAATGGCAGCAGTCCATATTGTAACCATAAAAGATAGGAACAATGGCATCAGTGCATATTGTAACTATAACAGAGATAAACAACAGCATCAGTGCATATTGTAACTATAACAGAGATGAAACTGGCATCAGTCCATATTGTAACTATAACAGAGATGAATGACATCATCAGTCCATATTGTAACCATAACAGAGATGAACAATGGCATCAGTGAGTATTTTAACTATAGCATAGATGAGCAATGGCATCAGTGTATATCGTACCTATAACAGAAATGAACAACGGCATCAGTGCCTATTGTAACTATAACAGAGATGAACAACAGCATCAGTGCATATTGAAACTATAACAGAGATGAACAACGACATCAGTACATATTGTAACTATAACAGAGATGATCAATGGCATCAGTGCATATTGCAACTATAACAGAGATGAACAATGGCATTGGTGCATATTGTAACTATAACAAAGATAATCAACTGCATCAGTGCATATTGTAACTATAACAGAGGTGAACAATGGCATCGGTGTATATTGTAACTATAACAGAGATGAACAATGCCATCAGTCCATATTGTAACTATAACCGATATGAACAAAAGCATCAATGCATATTGTAACTATATCAGAGATGAAAAATGGCATCAGTGCATGTTGTAACTATAGCAGAGATGAGCAACAGCATCAGTTTATATTGTAACTATAACAGAGATGAAAAATGGCATATGTGCATATTGCAACTATAACAGAGATGAACAACGGCACCAGTGCATATTGTAACTATAACAAAGGTGAACAATGGCATTGGTGCATATTGTAACTATAACAGAGATGAACAATGGCATCAGTCCATATTGTAACTATAACAGAGATGAACAAGGGCATCAGTGCATATTGTAACTATAACAGAGGTGAACAATGGCATTGGTGCATATTGTAACTATAACAGAGATGAACAATGGCATCAGTCCATATTGTAACTATAATCGAAATGAACAAAAGCATCAGTGCATATTGTAACTATAACAGAGATGAACAGCAGCATAAGTGCATATTGTAAATATAACAGAGATGAACAATGGCATCAGTCCATATTGTAACTATAACAGTGGTGAACAATGGCATCAGTGCTATTGTAACTATAACAGAGATGAACAATGGCATCAGTCCATATTGTAACTATCACAGAGATGAACAATGGCATCAGTCCATATTGTAACTATAACAGAAATGAACAATGGCATCAGTGCATATTGTAACTATAACAGAGATGAACAACGACATCAATGCATATTGCAACTATAACCAATATGAACAACAGCATCAGTGCATATTGTAACTATCACAGAGATGAACAACGGCATCAGTGCATATTGTAACTATAACAGAGATGAACAACGGCAGCAGTGCAAACTGTAACTATAACAGAGATGAACAGCATCAGTGCATATTATAACTATAACAGAGATGAACAACGGCATCAGTGCATATTGTAACTATAACAGAGATGAACACTGGAATCAGTGCATATTGTAAGTATAACAGAGATGAACGCTGGCATCAGTGCATGTTGTAACTATAACAGAGATCAACACTGGCATCAGTCCATATTGTAACTATAACAGAGATGAACAACAGCATCTGTGCATATTGTAACTATAACAGAGGTGAACACTGGCATCAGTGCATATTTTAACTATAACAGAGATGAACAATGGCAGGAGTGCAAAATGTAACTATAACAGAGGTGAACACTGGCATCAGTGCATATTGTAACTATAACAGAGGTGAACACTGGCATCAGTGCATATTCTTACTATAACAGAGATGAACAATGGCATCGGTGCATATTGTAACTATAACAGAGGTGAACAACGGCATCAGTGCATATTGTAACTATAACAGAGATGAACAATGGCATCAGCCCATATTGTAACTATAACAGAGATGAAGAACAGCATCAGTGCATATTGTAACTATATCAGAGATGAACAATGGCAGCAATGCATAATGTAACAATAACAGAGATGAACAACGACATCAGTGCATATTGTAATTATAACAGGCATGAGCAATGGCATCAGTGCATATTGTAATTATAACAGAGGTGAACAACGGCATCAGTGCATATTGCAACTATAACAGAGATGAACAACGGCTTCAGTCCATAATGTAACTATAACAGAGATGAACAATGGCATCAGTCCATATTGTAACTATAACAGATATGAACAACAGCATCAGTGCATATTGTAACAATAACAGAGATGAACAACAGCAGCAGTGCAAAATGTAACAATAACAGAGATGAACAATGGCATCAGTGCATATTGTAACTATAACAGATATGAACAACAGCATCAGTGCATATTGTAACTATAACAGAGATGAACACTGGCATCAGTCCATAGTGTAACTATAAGAGAGATGAACAACATCATCAGTCCATATTGTAACTATAACAGAGGTGAACAACGGCATCAGTGCGTATTGTAACTATAGTACAGATGAACAATGGCATCAGTGCATATTGTAACTATAACAGAGATGAACACAGGTATCAGTGCATATTGTAACTATAACAGAGGTGAACAATGGCATCAGTGCCTATTGTAACTATAACAGAGATGAACAACGGCATCATTATTGTAACTATAACAGAGATGAACAACGGCATCAGTGAATACTGTAACTATAACAGAGATGAACAACAGCATCAGTGCATATTCTAACTATAACAGAGGTGAACACAGCTATTAGTGCATATTGTAACTATTACAAGCATAAACAACGGCATCAGTGCATATTGTAACTATAAAAGAGATGAAGAACAGCAACAGTGCATATTGTAAATATAACAGAGATGAACAATGGCATCAGTGCATATTGTAACTATAAGAAAGGTGAACAGCATCAGTGCATATTGTAACTATAACAGAGGTGAACACAGGTATCAGTGCATATTGTAACTATAACAGAGGTGAACAATGGCATCAGTGCCTATTGTAACTATAACAGAGATGAACAACGGCATCAGTGCATATTGTAACTATAACCGAGATGAACAGCATCAGTGCATATTCTAACTATAACAGAGGTGAACACAGCTATTTGTGCATATTGTAACTATTACAAGGATGAACAACGGCATCAGTGCATATTGTAACAATAACAGAGGTGAACAACAGCATCAGTGCATATTGTAACTATAACAGAGATGAACACAGGTATCAGTGCATATTGTAACTATAACAGAGGTGAACAATGGCATCAGTACCTATTGTAACTATAACAGAGATGAACAATGGCATCATTATTGTAACTATAACAGAGATGAAGAACGGCATCAGTGCATATTGTAACTATAACAGAGATGAACAACGGCATCAGTGCATATTGTAACTATAACAGAGATGAACAACAGCATCAGTCCATATCGTAACTATAACAGATATGAACAATGGCATCATTGCATATTGTAACTATAACAGAGATGAACAATGGTAGCAGAGCATAATGTAACAATAACAGAGATGAACAATGGCATCATTGAATATTGTAATTATAACAGGCATGAGTAATGGCATCAGTGCATATTGTAACTATGTCAGAGGTGAACAACGGCATCAGTGCATATTGTAACTATAACAGAGGTGAACAACGGCATCAGTGTGTAGTGTAACTATAAAAGAGGTGAACAACTACATCAGTCCATACTGTAACTATAACAGAGACGAACACTGGCATCAGTGCATATTGTAACTATAACAGAGATGAACACTGCCATCAGTGCTTATTGTAACTATAGCATAGATGAACAACAGCATCAGTGCATATCGTACCTATAACAGAGATGAACGGCATCAGTGCATATTTTAACTATAACAGAGATGAAAACCAGCATCAGTGCATATTCTAATTATAACAGAAGTGAACACAGGTATCAGTGCATATTGTAACTATTACAAGGATGAACAACGGCATCAGTGCATATTGTAACTATAACAGAGATAAATAATAGCATCAGGGCATATTGTAACTATAACAGAGATCAACTCTGGCATCAGTCCATATTGTAACTATAACTGAGATGAACATTGGCATCAGTCCATATTGTGACTATAACACAGATAAACAATGGCATCAGTGCATATTGTAACTATAATAGAGACAAACAATAGCATCAGGTCATATTCTAATTATAACAGAGGTAAACACAGGTATTAGTGCATATTGTAACTATTACAAGGATAAACAACGGCATCAGTGCATATTGTAACTATAACAGAGATAAACAATGGCATCAGTGCATATTGTAACTATAACAGAGATAAGCAACGGCATCAGTGCATATTGTAACTATAACAGAGATCAACAGTGGCATCAGTCCATATTGTAACTATAACAGAGATGAACACTGGCATAAGTCCATATTGTGACTATAACACAGATAAACAATGGCATCAGTGCATATTGTCACTGTAACAGAGACAAACAGCAGTATCAGTGCATATTGTAAATATAACAGAGATGAACTATGACATCAGTGCATATTGTAACGATAATGGAGGTGAACAATGGCATCAGTGCATATCACAACTATAACAGAGATGAACAATGGCATCAGTGCATATTGTAACTATAACAGGGATGAACAACGGCATCAGTGCATATTCTAACTATAACAGAGGTGAATAACGGCATCAGTCCATATTGTAAGAATAACCGATATGAACAACAACATAAGTGCATATTGTAAGTATAACAGAGATGAATGACATCATTGCATATTGTTACTATAACAGAGGTGAACAAGAGCATCAATTCATATTGTAACTATAACAGAGGTGAACAACGGCATCAGTCCATATTGTAACTATAACAGAGGTGAACACTGGCATCAGTGCATATTGTAACTATAACGGAGGTGAACAAAGGCATCAGTGCATATTGTAACTACAACAGAGGTGAACAACTGCATCATTGCATAATGTAATTATAACAGGCATGAGCAATGGCAACAGTGCATATTGTAACTATAACAAAGGTAAACAATGGCATCAGTGTGTATTGTAAGTATAACAGAGGTGAACAACGGCATCGGTATGTATTGTAACTATAATAGAGGTGAACAACTACATCAGTCCATATTGTAACTATAACAGAGATGGACACTGGCATCAGTCCATACTGTAACTATAACAGAGATGAAGAACGGCACCAGTCCATATTGTAACTATAACAGATATGAACAGCAGCATAAGTGCATATTGTAACTATAACAGAGATAAACAATGGCATCAGTCCATATTGTAACTATAGCAGAGTTGAAAAACGGCAGCAGTCCATATTGTAACCATAAAAGATAGGAACAATGGCATCAGTGCATATTGTAACTATAACAGAGATAAACAATGGCTTCAGTGCATATTGTAACTATAACAGAGATGAAACTGGCATCAGTCCATATTGTAACTATAACAGAGATGAATACTGGCATCAGTCCATATTGTAACTATAACAGAGATGAACAACATCATCAGTCCATATTGTAACCATAACAGAGATGAACAATGGCATCAGTGAGTATTTTAACTATAGCATAGATGGACAACGACATCAGTGTATATCGTACCAATAACAGAAATGAACAACGGCATCAGTGCCTATTGTAACTATAACAGAGATGAACAACAGCATTGGTGCATATTATAACTATAACAGAGGTGAACAATGGCATCGGTGCATATTGTAACTATAACAGGGATTAACAATGGCATCAGTCCATATTGTAACTATTACTGATATGAACAACAGCATGAGTGCATAATGTAACTATAACAGAGATGAACAACGACATCAGTACATATTGTAACTATAACAGAGATGATCAACAGCATTGGTGCATATTGTAACTATAACAGAGATAATCAACTGCATCAGTGCATATTGTAACTATAACAGAGGTGAACAATGGCATTGGTGTATATTATAACTATAACAGAGATGAACAATGGCATCAGTCCATATTGTAACTATAACCAATATGAACAAAAGCATCAATGCATATTGTAACTATAACAGAGATGAACAACGGCATCAGTGCATTTTGTAACTATAGCAGAGATGAACAACAGCATCAGTTCATATTGTAAATATAACAGAGATGAAAAATGGCATCAGTGCATATTGTAACTATAACAGAGATGAACAATGGCATTAGTCCATATTGTAACTATAACAGAGATGAACAAGGGCATCAGTGCATTTTGTAACTATAACAGAGGTGAACAACGGCATTGGTGCATATTGTAACTATAACAGAGATGAACAATGGCATCAGTCCATATTGTAACTATAACCGATATGAACAAAAGCATCAGTGCATATTGTAACTATAACAGAGATGAACAGCAGCATCAGTGCATATTGTAAATATAACAGAGATGAACAATGGTATCAGTCCATATTGTAACTATAACAGAGATGAACAATGGCATCAGTGCATATTATAACTATAACAGAGATGAACGACATCAGTGCATATTGTAACTATAACAGAGATGAACAATGGCATCAATCCATATTGTAACTATCACAGAGATGAACAATGGCATCAGTGCATATTGTAACTATAACAGAGATGAACAACGACATCAGTGCATATTGTAACTATAACAGAGGTGAGCAATGGCATCAGTGCATATTGTAACTATAACCAATATGAACAACAGCATCAGTGCATATTGTAACTATAACAGAGATGAACAATGGCATCAGTGCATATTGTAACTATAACAGAGATGAACAACGGCAGCAGTGCAAACTGTAACTATAACAGAGATGAACAACAGCATCAGTGCATATTGTAACTATAACAGAGATGAACAACAGCATCAGTGCATATTGTAACTATAACAGAGATGAACAATGGCATCAGTGCATATTGTAACTATAACAGAGATGAACACTGGAATCAGTGCATATTGTAAGTATAACAGAGATGAACGCTGGCATCAGTGCATGTTGTAACTATAACAGAGATCAACAATGGCATCAGTCCATACTGTAACTATAACAGAGATGAACAACAGCATCAGTGCATATTGTAACTATAACAGAGTTGAACACTGGCATCAGTGCATATTTTAACTATAACAGAGATGAACAACGGCAGCAGTGCAAAATGTAACTATAACAGAGGTGAACACTGGCATCAGTGCATATTGTAACTATAACAGAGGTGAACACTGGTATTAGTGCATATTCTTACTATAACAGAGATGAACAATGGCATCAGTGCATATTGTAACTATAACAGAGGTGAACAATGACATCAGTGCATATTGTAACTATAACAGAGATGAAGAACAGCATCAGTGCATACTGTAACTATAACAGAGATGAGCAACGGCATCAGTTCATAACTATAAAAGGAGAAAAGATACTTTCATTTTGGTAGAAAAAAAACACATAATTAGTGTTCTGTGGTAAAGACAGACTTGTAATCACAACTACACCTAGATCTGTACACAGTATTGTGGCTTTAGTGAATGACAGCAGCAAACAAATGTATTTCACATTTGTATGAATGTTAATATAGTTTTTTCCATGGTCAGTGGTAATGAGCACAGCATTTTCATGACTCGATCCTTGCAGTGTATGTGGAGGATTATGTAACCAGCACACTGTAGCTGACAGGAGCTGCTCAAACATTTCTACCTGCACCCTTGTACTATATTTTGGATGCCCCTCACAGCATCACATTATACATAATTATCGTATACTTGGCAGTTTGAAGCATACAATAATTAAAAGATTTGTCAAAAAGCAAATTGAAGGCCATGCTGCTCAGTGCTAGGAGCCTCAACCTGAAAATGCACTCACTGGAGCTTCTCTTCACACTGGAAGATGCTAATGTCTGTGTGGTCACAGAAACTTGGTTTAGGGCTGCAGAGAGCACCCCTGCCTTACCAGGCTATACCTCCTTTCACACATTCCGACCCCGTAATTAGGTTGAGAAGACTAAGAGTGGTGGAGTCTATCTTCATTAAAGACAAGCACACCTACAGACTTTTTTGCCAGCATGACACATTGGAACTACTTCAGGTGCAACTGACAGTTGGCAAGACACCCATCCAAGTTATAGCCAACTATAGACCCCCCTCCATGACTCAGGACACCAACTACTCCTACCTGGACCTACTTGACTCCATCAAGGTACCTCTCAACACCCTGATCCTTGGTGACTTCAACTACCCCACCATAGACTGGGTGAACTATTCCTGCACTAATGCACTCACCCAAAGATTCCTTGACTTCATCAGTTCTAATGCACTAGACCAGCTTGTCTCATCCCCCACAAGGGGAGATGACATTCTAGACTTGGTTCTCACCAGCATGGGTGACTGCTACACCACCCCCATAGTAAGTTCTTCCTTGGTGAGATCAGACCATCGGTTTATCTCATTTGAAGTGTCTATCCTGTCCACTCCCCCCAGCTGTAACTAGGCTAAAAAACTTCTCAAAAGCTGACTACAACCTTCTAAGGGAGGGTATCAGTAGCTTCACACCACTGCCCCCTCACAGGATGCAGTCAAATATGCTGAACTGTACACCGGTGCAGTATACAAGCACCTGTACAACTGCATGGCCATACCCAACAGAACTAAAACCTGCTCCTCAAGGAAAAACAAACCTATCTGGTGGGCATCCTCTATCAACAGGCTTTACAACAAAAGGAAGAAACTGTTGTCCAAGTGTAAAAAGGCACAAATTCTCAATTGGAAAAACTCCCTTCTTAGCCTTAACATGCAAATTAGATCACTAGTGAAAACCACCAAAGCCAATTATGGATCAAAACTAGCCTCCAAAACAAAGGCTAACCACAAACTCTTTTTCAGTTATGTCAGGAACCTCCATGACAAAGCCCAGGTTTGTTCCGAATTAGTTTACAACAGTACCACTTACACTGATCCTGTTGACTTAGCCAACCTACCAGCAGATAGGTTCAGTGCAAACTTCACCCCCTTGTCCCACCCCAAAGGCCCATTCAACATTCCTGATATCTGTCCCGCACCTCTCATCTTGATAGATCAAGTGTTAAAGGCCCTCTCCAAGGCAAAGAATACAGCTTCCATGGAACCTGATGTATCCCAGGCTGTAGTCTGCACCATCTCCAGCAAGAACTAGCCTCCTTATTGAGCACCCTATTCAACCACAGCCTAAGTACAGGCTTCATTCCAGCAGAGTGGAGAACTGTTATTGTCATCCCTTTGCACAAAGGTGGTGCCCCTACTGACATGGGAAACTATAGCCCCATTAGCTTGACAAGTCTGATCTGTAAGGCCATGGAGCGTATTATTATGGACCTCATAAACAAGGGCATAGGCACTCTCCAAGCACTTGACCCCACCCAGTTCGGATTCGTCAAGGGAGGATCTTGCCTTTTGAACCTGGTTGATTTTCTTGAGACTGTCACCAAGGCACTGGATGAGGGAAAATCAGTATAAACAGCTTACCTTGACTTGGCCAAAGTGTTTGACAAAATCCCCTACTCAGACATCATTAAAAAGCTAACACAACTTGACGTGAATCCCTATCTCATCAGGTTGGTGGCTAACTGGCTCACCGATAGGACCCACAAGGTCAAAATAGGTGCCTGCACCTCAAACAGCAGACCTTGTGTTTCCTAGGGATCTGTCCTTGGTCCCCTACTGTTTGGCATCTACTTCTCAGTGGTCCAGGTAAAGATAAAAGGCCTGTGGCTGACCAAGTTTGTGGATGACAGTAAGTTGGGTGCTGTCATTGACTCCCCAAATTATGTTAACATACTACAAGAGGGTCTCACAGCAACAAATGACTGGTGCCAAAGTCATGGCCTTAAGTTAAACACAAAAAAATGTATTATCATACCATTCTGCAAAAACATGGCCCCTACTGATTACCATATCAATGGCAACTTCCTAAGCACACAACCTCTGGTGAGAGACCTGGGTGCACAGGTTGACAACAATCTCACATTCAACCGTCATGTAGCAGCAGTGGTCAGAAAAGCCTTTTACTTGGTTCATCTCATAAGTAAATGGATTGCATCCAGAAAAAAGGAGGTTATTACCTCTCTGTACTCTTCCCTCATTAGGCCAATAATTGAGTACAACACCCCATTTGGTATGTACCTCTCCAAACACTTGCACCAACTGGAAAGGCCCCAGAAATGCCTCACAAAGACTATCAATTGCCACCCACACCTGTCCTATGTGGGCAGGCTCAAATCGCTATCACTCTACTTGGTATCATACAGATTGCTCTGAGGTGATCTGCATCTTGCCTACAAGGCAATCTCAGACCCTCCTCTACTAAAGACGCTCCATATCTGTAAGTCTAACTCTTCACGCATTATCCAGTCAAAAGGCCGAAATCTAATATGTGACATTAACAAAACCTGCTGGAGAGACAGATTTGTCTCCCAGAGGCTGCCCCATCTCTAGAATAAACTCCCCATACACGTCAAACAAAATATGTCACTGACCCTATTCTAGCACAACCATGATGAGTGGATGGGAAACCACAAATTTGTCCCAGGGGTTCCACCTGTGTCCCTCATTGACAGGGGTGACAGGTGCTGATTGAGATTTCTTTTTGGGGATAAACTCTTGGCTAGTCTTGTAAGGGCCCCAGGGCCATTAGCCTAGTAATCTTCTGTGATCCTATGATCCTATGAAGGGGTACATATACCATAAGGGACAAGAGTTATGTGTAGTGGTTAGGCAGCCATACGTGCAGAATGTGTCAGATATGCAATGACTTGGGTAGCTGTGAATCAGTAGCATAAAATGTTAATGTTCAGGATTTGGTGTGCCATATCTTAACATCTCTCACAGTTTGTGAGGATGTTTATTGTCTTACTAGATAACCATTGGTTTCCTTTACCAGACACAACACAGCACATGAAGCAACAGGGATAGTTCTATACCATCAGTAATCTTACCATGTATTAGATCGTTATCTAGACTATGCAATGATAATGGCAACTGCCAAAAATATAGGTATATAGATATAGCTATAGATATTCAGATATACATGCATAAAATATGTATCTATATTATTACTGATATCTTAGTTTGCTGTGTAAAAAAGTCAATTTTTATTGCACAGCTTATAAACAAAGAGATTGTGTCTAGAACTCGTAATATCACTGCACCCCATTTACTCAGCCCTCATTAGGCCAGTTATTGAATATAATGCCCCCTTTGGCATGTATCTGTCCAGACACATGCAACAACTGGAATGCCCACAGAGATACATTACTAAAAGGATACAAGGCTTAAACAGCATGTCCTACATGAACCAGCTCAAAACCCTGTCACTATACTCTGTATCTCACTGACTGCTAAGACATGGCCTGTGTCTGGCATACACCGCATCCTCCAACCCATTACTCATGGATTTGCTGGACATCAGGAAGCTAAATGGCATCAGAAATACTCAGTATAGGCATCTAAACATTTTTTGCAATATCAACAAAATGGTTTGGGAGTGGTATATGTCTTAGGGGATGCAGCGTCTGAGAAACAGACTTCCCATCCACATAAAGTTCATCCCTGTCCATTTTCAAGATAAATTTAGATCTATAGATGGGAAACAGAAAATTTGCCCCAGGACTGCCCTCTGTATGACTAATGGACAGATGCAGCTCCCAAATGCTTTAGCCCATGCATGAGTCCCCTCAAATTATTCATTGTATGATGACAGTTATTCTAATTAGGGGTAATTTACAATAACCATGAGATGGGTAAGACCAGTCTATAACCAAATGGAATAGATTATTTAGAACACAAAAAGGGAAACTGCTAGGCTTAAAATAGCCTGCAACTGCAGCTAGTGTAGTACCTAGCTGTGAACCAATAAAGCTATAAATGAACTTGCGTGACTTTCTCATATTAACCAGTGTTGCAAATGAAGGAAAAATGCACTATACACAATGAAAAGAAGAGGAACAGCCCACGCTTTACACTATTTACTGATATTCGTAATCTTAATGCAATATTTTAGTCTTAAGAAAATCCTCTTAACATCTCTAAATTTTAGGCAAGACCACTCCCCAACTCTTGCCCTAATTACATACAATACTTAGCCTAGTTGAGAAGATACTTTGAGTAGTTGGCTGTCAGCCTCAATTAATTTGTAAGTTAAGATATAATTTGTTGTAAATTAAAAATTGCTAACCTGAAGCAAATTTGATGAAATTAGCAGGTGATGCATCACAAACATTATGATGCCTGTACATTTTGCAAACAATACATAGGAAGTGATTTTGGAACTGGAGACTGAGTGAGAAGATTGAACTGAGATTCAAGAGGATAAAATGACCATTACAAGACTCTGCATGAAAGATGCTGAGATGGGAGGATTACACGTATGACATAATGCATGATTTAAAACATTTATCAGGACACTTAGAGCAGTACATCAAACAGGTCAAATCCTGTGAAATTGATGTCAGTTTACTGAGGGAGCAATATGATGTCCAGCTGTTAAAGCAAAAAGTTGGAAAGCTTGGACTTTGTTAAAACAAAAGGGGTGCTTTGGACATATTTTATTAAGAAGTTATTGGGTCAGAAGAGGTATACAGATTGCCTTTATCAATAACTGAATGTTATGAAAAATAATCATGGGAAGAGATACATAGTGGAAAGATGAGTTTTTTTTTTTTTAATAGAATTTTTTTTTCTAAAATTATACTACTACAGAGCTTTCAAATTACAGAACAGTTTGAAGACTGCAGATGTTAGAAAATTAAACAGAAGTTGATTTTTCACAGCTATTTTGAATATATTTTTCCTACCACCATGCAGTTGTTATCAATAAAATTCCAGTTATAGAGATAATATAAGAAATGACTCCAAGTACTGGTTCAAGATAGGGAAGAGTATTTTTAAAACTGTAAGATAAAAGGGAGTAAAAGAGTGACTAAGAAGGGAAACTGAGAGTTGTTTATATTCCTTGGCTAATGTGTGATGACAAAATACATTTTTATTAATGGAATTGACTGGATTAACTAACAGAAGTGCTGCTGACCATGCATGCTGTAGTTATATATCATGATTTTCAATGCTGATCATAATATTTCCTTACCGGATGTTGCAAACTACTGCAAAATCCTTTTTGTTTTTCAACCACATCATCCTAATATAGATGGTAATGCTGTAGATTTAAATGCTTGAGTCACTGTATGATAACAAGCTATATGTATTCACAGTGTAGCACAGACAGTGGCATTAGCTGAAGATATAACCACCATTAGAAAGGGTTCATTTTAACCAGGTTGTAGGGAAACTGATTTAAATGATTCAGTGAAGACCCACCCGATGCCAGTATATTATGAGGATGTTTTAAAAAAGTCCATTGCTAAAAGTTGTGAGTATTTTCTTTTACTAAAACAGTGTCTTTGTAACTTGTTTGAAGTAGATATAATTAGTAGTGCAAATATTAATATATTAGGACATTTTACAGGAAGATTATTATTGTATATATTTCCTGTCGAGTATTATCATTGTATAAAAGAAGCTCATTTTATTTAAAACAGCATTTTTGAAATATTGGGTTAAACTTTTCAGATTGGAGGTCCTTACAGTTAACTAAGCCAAATAGAAATTATTATGGCCCGCTTGAAGATGACAGAGTGATTTCTTATTTCAGGTGGCTTGTTGTTTTTAAGTTTGACAATAGTGCCCACCTGGAGGAGGTTCCTGTGGTCAGCTGGAACTTGAAGGGGGACTTGAAGGGTACATTGCTAGTTTTATGTATGGAAAAGTATAAGATATATAATAAAATAATGTAACATCATGATACTCTATAAGATTATATTATTCAAAATGATATATGATCTGAATACCTTTGCTGGGAGAGATGGAGGAAGCTAGAGTGTGGAGTACAGACTTATGTTGTCATTTGCCAAAAGGCAGGATATTGGATTATGTCACATCTGATTTACTGTAAACAGAATGGTGGAAAGGAAGCAAACATTTGTCAAGGATCATGATTAAATATAATGCTAATTCAGGATAGATGATTACGCCTTTATGTAAAATACAGGATAGATGGTAAATGTGGTATTTTACAATCATAAGTATAAAGTGTGCAAGGACATATTTATTTATTTATTTATTTATTTTATTTCCAGTTTGATGACTAGGGTGGTCCACTGGGCTCAGTGAGCCGATTTTCAGTGGGGGCCCGGGGAGAAAAGCTCCACAATACATAGTAAAGTTAAAGATACAACAGAGTATAGTAAAAAGAGTTACAAAATACAATTACATTTCAAGCTAGAGACATAAATTGTACATTGGTTACATTTCAAGTTAGAGACATTAATTGTACAACAAGCTCATTACAAGAGAAGAGAGAAAAGGAGGAATAAACTATTTACAATATATACATTGATAGTAATATTGTTAGATTAGCATACATTCAGAGTGAACCAAGGTATTTAGAAATTCAAGATGGACTCCAGTAAATAGTAGGCTAGGTGGGGAGAATGCAGTTGCATTTCCAATTAGAGAAGAGGTAGGAATGGAGCTGAGATTTAAAGTTATCAAAGTTTTCTGAAGTCCTTAATGAAGGGGGGAGAGAATTCCAATTTTTGGCTAAGAAAAATGATAGGAGAAGTTGTCCAGAAAGACGCTTAGGTTTGTGGACAGTGATTAGGTTTTGTTGTGCAGATCTTAGAGTTCTATGTGGGGTGCATGGTTGTAGGATGTTGGTTAGTGCAGGGCATTTAGTAGGTTTGAATATTAGCCTATGAGGTAGTCTAGATAGTTGGGAAGTTCTAGCCAATTTAACAAGTGGAGGGCAGTACAATGATGGGAGGAGTATTTGGCTTTGTTTTTTACCAGTTTGGAAGAGATCGAGGAAGATATGTTGGTTAGAAAAGGAGCCATACATTAGAGAAGGAAGTAGATAGGTAGTGGCGAGAGTTTGTCTAGTCGAAGGAGAGAGAAAGAGGTTGTTTCTGTATAGCATGCCAAGTTTTTGATGTATTTTTTTTATGTTTTGCTGAATGTGGATATCAAATTTTAGGTGTTTATCTATACTTACCCCAAGTAGTTTAGCATAGGGAATGACCTCTATGGTAGAGCTGTTATGGCTGAAAATTTGGAATGAGTTTTTATCAAGAGGGAAGGATTTTGAGGGAGAGAATAGCAATATTTTGGATTTGTTAGCATTAAGAAAAAGGTGGTTTTGAAGCATCCAGTTCTCAGTAGTAGAGAAGGCAGTTTGTGTCTCTGTTTGGAGTTCAGGGAGGTTAGATGCGGAGCAGACTAAAGTTGAGTTGTTTGCATATTATACAATTTTGGTGTTAGGTATGGCTGAGTGGAAGTCATTGATAAATATGTTAAACAGGATTGGACTGAGGATGGATCCCTGGGGTACATCTGTGGGGGTGGGCAGGAAGGGTGAGGTGCCTTTTCTCCATTTCACAGCCTGAGATCTGTCAGACAGATAACTTGAGTACCAGGATAGGGTATTCTGAGAGAGATTAAGGTTAGAAAGGTGGCTCAGGAGATGGGTGTGGGAGACAGTATCAAATGCCTAGGAGAGATCTAGCAGAACTGTTGACACTATTTTTCCAGAATCACTGATGTGGTTTACTGTATCTAAGAAAGAGAGAAGAGTGGTTATAATGTTATGGCCAGGTCAGAAACTGTGTTGGCTTGGAACGATAAGTTGGTTTCAGGTTAGGAAAGGCATGAGCTGGAGGTGGATGCATTTTTCAAGAATTTTGAGATTGGGGAGAATAGCTATGGGGCAGAATTTGAGATATTATTGTCTTTGCCTCCTTTGTGGAGAGGTAGAATAAAGGCTGCATGCCACAGTTCGGGGACGTAGGATTCCTATATGGATCTATTGATCAGGATGCTAATGGGGATGGCGATTCCATCTGCGGCAGTTTTTAGAAAGAGAGATGGGATATTGTCAGGGGCACTGGATCATGGTTTTAGTTTAGAGAGTAGTTTCTTTTATAGGAGGTAGAGATGGGCTTAAAGTCAAATATGGGAGGAGGGTTAGTGATAGCGGGTTCGGTGGAGGCTGGGGTAGAGGGGTTGAGTTGAGGGGAAGGATTGTTGTTTGGGAAGGTCTTGGTCTGCATATATTGTAGAAGTATGAGATATAATTATCAGGAATATGCAAGGTGGAATCTTGGCATTATGCATTAGGAATAATGGAGGGAGATTATTGTTATGGAATAAGGAAAGGCTTTGTTGAAAATGAAAAGATATGTTTCCAATTCATGTGGGATATCACGTGCAAATTTGATTTGATGAATAATAATTAGTGTATAATACTATTCTAATCTCCTTTCTGAGAGATAGGCATATCAACTTATCAACTCTCCTTGTTAATAAGGAGAAATTAATTGTAAGCACTAAACAGCCTATAATTGCAAAGTACCTTGCTTACTGACAGCTCTGAGGGATTGGGATTTCTTTAAGTGTAGCATGTCCAACAGCTCTGGGTTTGACATGGCCTCGTATGTTAAGCAGAGATCGCCTCTGAGTAGACGATATGCGACAGAGTACAGCTGGAGTTTTTTAAGGCAGTCAGCGTAGGGCATCTGCTTTAGGCCTGTAATTCTTTTAGTGAGGTATTTCTGGGACCACTTATTTTTGTCATTTACCTCTCTGAAGTCAAAGCCAAGGTCAATGGCTTTTGGCTGACTAAATTTGCAGATGATTGCAAATTAGGAGCAGTCATAGAGTTCCCCACTGCCACAAATGTTCTCCAAGAAGGGCTGACACAGACAAATAACTGTTGTCAGAGCCACAGATTAAAACTAAATGTCAAGAAATGCATAATAGTATCTTTTGGGAAGTCATATACCCCTGATAACTATCATATTAACAACACACCCCTACGAGTTGACCAGTAGTGTGGGACTTGAGGAAACATACAGACATTAATCTAGCCTTTGACCATCACATGTCTGCAGCAGTGAGGAAATCATTTTATGTTGTGCAACTTATTAATAAAGGTATGGTGTCTAGGTCCAAGGGAGTCATTGTTCCACTGTATTTGGCATACATCAGACATATCATTGAGTGCAATGCTCCCTTTGGTATGTACCTAATTAGGTGCATCCAACAAATGGAACATCCATAGAAGTTCCTCACTAAAAGAATACAGGGAGTAAGTACTGCCTCATGGTCCTATCCCTGTATTCTGTCTCTTACAGGCTGTTGAAGGGAGATTTATGCTTGGCATACAAGGCATTGTTTGATGCTACCCTGATGGGCCTCCTGCACATCTGCAAAAAAACACCACCAGAATTACCTGTTCTGAAAATTTAAACCTTGCCTGTTATTTAAATAGGACCTGCCGGAGATACAGGTGGGCATCCATGTGAAGCAGACTTCCTTCATGGCCAAATTCAAGTGTAACTTGGGCAGTTGGATGGGAAACAAGACATTCATCCCTGGTTTAACACCTATGTCTGTAATGGACACAGACAGCCTGAAATGGTTCATATCCCCAGTCCCTGCTTGTAAATGTTTCACGTCCCTAGCACTTGCTTTCACTTATCAAGGATATCAGAACCTGCCAGAGATTTGGGATGCATGGCTAGGTTTAAAAAGGCCCTTGAGTTCATTATCCTAGTACATACCTGTGAATCTTTTTCATGGTGCTGCTATTAATTAATAATACTTTGTTTACATTTTGTATATTTGTTGATTACTTGCACATCTCAGTTTACTATATTCTTTATGTAATGTTGTTTTTTCAGCAGCTTTTCTGTCTGGCCCTCCAGTGAAAAGGGTGTTATGCCCATTCAGACTATTCTGGTAAACAAATGCAATAAATAAGTAAATTAATAAATACATGCATACATACATACAGTACATACATAAATAAATAATAAACTGAAGTCAAATTATAAACAAAAATGAAGGGCTACAAACCCAGAACACGTAAAAAGAGAATAGAGGAAAGTACAGCGACTTCTCAGAAATAGGCTGTTATACAAGAGTATCCTGGTATCATAAGGATCAGGAGCCCATATTAGCTGCTATGGTAACCAAAGATGGGTCACTTTATGTCCAGGTTTCTTAATTCTAAAGCCTTTAGTTCTGCCAAACAAAATTAGTTGCCAAAACCTCAACAAGCAGCAGTACAATCAGCCAATGAAGCCTTCCAGTACAGGGTTATGGACTCCTTGGCAACCATCATTATAAGTAAAAGCAAAAAGGTTTCAGTCACAAAATTAAAAAAAAAAAAATCAGTCAATTGATAAATAAATAAATAAAACACTGCTGCACTACAAATATAATGCAGTTTCGCAACAGCTGGCAATATTCATCCTCTTACCTTTTCCAAAACCCATACAAGACTTCAAAATCTTTAAAAATATGCACCTAAGTGCCAGACAAATCACTCTGGTACCTCAAACACACAATGAATGTCTTTAGACAGAAAGCAGGCATCTCCTCAGATATATAGCATTAGCAATGGTTATATTTCAGCACAAAAAGATGTCTCCTTGGAATTAAACTGACTTTGCAATATTTCTTGTAATTTTTCAAGGTTAGGTAGCATGGCAGTATCTGTAAAACACAGACTTTTAATAACTTGCCCAGAATTATACATGCATGAAGTGATATAAAGTTCTGAGATATTCCTATCATATTGAATACCACTGTCTCAAAGACAGTAAACAAAAATATGCATGTATGTGTATATATATATATATATATAATATATATATATACATACATACATATATATATATATATATATATATATTTATACACATATACATATATATATATATATATATATATATATATATTTATACACATATACATATATATATATATATATATATATATATATATATATATATACATACAGTAAACTCTCAGTTATCTGGCGCCCATGGGGGTTGGTAGATGACGGATGACTGTAGTTTCTGGTTGCTTGAGAGTTACTATTAAAAATAGGCCTGACATACTGTAACCTAGACTATTTTTTTGGTTTAACTTGTTCTAGGTTGGGGAGAGAGGGAACTTATTCCTATCTTCCTTTTTAAAACTCTAAAACTCTAAAAATACAAGGTATGTTTGTGCGGGAGGAAACAGAAAGTGCAACACATGGAAATTGTACTGTATTTCTTAGATTTTTTTTTCTGGTTGCTTGAGAGTTCTGGTTGCTTGAGGTCCAGTTAATTGAGAGTTTACTATATAGTCCGAACTTGTTGTAAGCACTAAATAAGCTGCAAATTACTACAGCACTCAACCTTCCTCATTACCTAGAGGAAAACAGTTTTGGTACTTACTTTCCTCACTTGCTTAGAGAAAAACAGCTCCTGTACTCACTTTCCTCACTTGTCTAGAGGAAAATAGTTATTTATTCAGGCATGTCCAAGGGTCAGCTCCCAGTGTTCTCTCTTGTCTATCTGATGAATCTGGACATCTTGGGGCAATGTACCACTTGCCTCATGTACACAGACAACCCTCTCCTCCTACCACCCAACACTACAACCTGTGAGAGATGCACTTATCTAGCCAAACTGGAGGTAAAACTCTCTCCAACCAAGACTGAACTTGACAGTCAAGAGGAGAAGGTAAACACTTGCACCACACCACACTCATCACATAGTCCCACCAAACCTACATCACCAAAATCCACACATAGAAATACAAAAACATTCGCAGAGGCTCTCAACATTAATTTGCTCAAGCAACAAAGGCCTCCAAAGCAGAAACACAAGCAACCTCCACCCCCCCCAACACAACCCAAATGACGCATAGCCCACAGACTCAGTGTGCCACTCAACCACAGCCCATAAGGCAAAACAACATACCGAACACACTAGTCATAGCTGACTCATTAGTCAGGCGCACTGATGTCCCACTCACCAGGCTAAACAAGGAGAAGGTTACTGTCAGCTGCCTGTCAGGTGCCAGGATCTGCCACATAACCCACGCACTCAGGTCACTCCACAACAAGCACAAATATGACTCTGTCATTGTCCATGTTGGTGTGAATGACCTGAGACGTACTTCCCTGGACTACATGAAAAGAGACATGGAAGAGCTCTCTGATCTTGCAGCCCAGACAGGTATGACCCTAGCCCTGAGTAGCATCCTGCCATCGCCCAGAATGATACCGCAGTACAAGGACAAAATGATTGATTTCAACAATTGGCTAAGCTTCTGGGGTCATTCAACAGGGATCCAGTATCTGTCTTCCTGGGATGACATGGTCAATAGACCACGATGCTTTGCCAGAGATGGCCTGCACCTGTCATCCCTGTGATTACGGATACTGGCTAAGGCTCTTGCTCCCCCTATAGTGCCTTTTTTAGGCAAGGTTCAAATGACAAATATGCCACCTTAACAAGAACAGGCAAGCAAAAAAGTACAGTTGTGTACACTTACCATAAATGTAGATGTTCGAGTGTATTCACTGTTGCAGTCATCACATTTGGGTTATCTGCTTGCAGTAGCCCTCAGTCGGCCTGATTATCAAAGTCTTGGGTCCTGCATCAGTTGCCATCTCATCTTCCATGATGTCAGATAGTCAGGGGTATAAAGCATGCAGCCGACGCCATTACATCAGTTTTTCTTGCCCCAGATGTCAGGTGCCCCCATAATGGGAAGCAATTATATACAAGGTTACACCTCCAACAAAAAAGCAAATACACCAAAAAGCTTTAAGCATAGTAAACAAGAATAGAGGTATAGTCAATAGATGTCATGGGGCTGGAGGGAGGGTAATCAGGAATGCAACAGTGAATACACTCGAACATCTACATTTATGGTAAGTGTACACAACTGTACTATGTTCTTCATGTTTCACTGTTGCAGTCATCACAATTGGGTAGATTCCCAAAGCTAAGGATGGGAGGAGGCAATTAGATAGCATTAGGACTAGCTATAAAGCCCTGCAAGACTGCATTGGCAAATCCAGCTCTGGATTTAGAAAATAAATTGGCAAGTGGTAATGCTTGGTGAAGGTATGTACAGAACTCTAGGTAGCAGCTTCTAGGATGTCCCTGGTAGGGACACCTCTGAGAAAGGCTGTAGAAGTAGATGCAGTCCTGGTTGAATGTGGTCTTATCCTCTGTGGGGTAGGTTTTCCATGGTGCTTATAGCAGAAATGAATGCAATGGCCTAGCCACTTAGAAATGGTTTGCTTTGAAATGGCCTTCCCCTCTGCCCCTGCAGCAAATGCAACCAGCAGCTGTTCAGATTTCCTGAGAGGTTTAGTCCTGTCCAAGTAAAATGTAAGTTGTTTGTGCACATCCAAGGAATGCAGTATTAATTCCCCTTTGTTCTGTGGATTAGTAAAGAAAGTTGGCAAATGAATGGCCTGATTAAGGGCCACACTGGATACCACCTTGGGCATGAAGGAGGGATTGGTCCTGAGGGACACCCTGTCCGCATGAAAGATGATGAAAGGCTCCACTGCCATGAGAGCTTGTAATTCAGACACCCTTCTTGCTGAAGTGATGGCTAGAAGGAAGGCTGTTTTCCAAGAAAGGAATTTGAACTCTGCATTTGCAGCTGGCTCAAAAGGGAGGAAGAGTGAGCTTTTCCAATACAAAGGTAAGGTCCCAGGCTGGAGTAGGGGCTCTCCTGGGTGGTCTTAAGTTTTTGGCCCCCCTGAGGAATTAGTTCAGCAATTGGTGAGAGAAGAGGGGTGGCTCTGTATTATAATGAGCTGAAATGGCTGAGGCATGAATTTTGATGAAAGAAAAGAAAAGGCCCTTGTGAAGCATCTCAGCTGAATATTGAAGAATCTGAGGTAAATTGGGCACTGTTGTGTCCATCCCCTTAGTTTGGCTCCAGGAACAGAATCTTACCCTAGGCCTCCTTGCCTCCAGAATGGCTTCCATCACTTGCTTACTGAGGGATGGTAACGGAGAGATCCGGTAATTAGCCAGGCTGCCAGGTTCAGTGTTTGAAGCTGTGGGTGCAGAATCTGGTCCCCCTGCTGGGACAGCAGGGCAGGGGTCTGAGGCAAGTGCCATGGTGCCAGCAGTGACACACTACACAAGAGGGGGTACCAGTGTTGGTGTGGCCAGTCTGGTGCAATCAGTATTGTCCTTGGTTTGTCCTGTTTGATCTTTAGTAGCACCTTGGAGAGGAGAGGCAGAGGGGGAAAGGCATAATCTGATAGGTTTTTCCAGGTGAAGGACAGGGCATCCACTTTCCAAGCTTGTTTGTGGGGAGTCCTTGTGCAGAATTTGTCCAATTGGTAGTTCTGGGAGGAGGCAAACAGGTCTATCACTGGGCTCCCCCATTTCTTTCTCAACATGTTGAATATCTTTGGTTCCAGTTTCCACTCGTGTGGGTCCATGAGATTTCTGCTTAGGTCATCTGCCAGTGTATTTTGTTTTCCTGGCAGGAATTGAGCCTGTAGGTGCACTTGGTAGCTCAAGGCTGTGCTCCACAGAACCATGGGTAGTCTGCAGAGAGGATATGAGTGGGTTCCTCCCTGCTTGTTTATGTACCACATAACAGTGGTGTTGTCCGTCTTTACCAATAATTGTCCTGGAAGAATGTGGTCCTTGAAGGCTGTCAGAGCATTCTGTACAGCTAACATTTCTTTTTGATTGATATGCAGGTGCATTTGACTTGGGTTCCATTTGCCCTGAATGCACTTCCCTGCCAAGTGAGCCCCCCATGCATAGTCTGATGCATCTGTTGTTAGGGTTTGGGCAGCAGGGGGTAGAATGAATGGCAGTCCCTTGTTTTGGTGGCAAGCCTCTGCCCACCAAAGGAACTCTATCTGTAGACAAGGTATGATAGGAATGATTGATTCTAGATCCTGAGAATGTTGACACCATAGGCTTTTTAGATACCATTGTAGTTTCCTCATATGCAGTCTTGCATATGGAATTAGTAGAATGCAAGAGGCCATGAACCCCAGGGCTTGCAGTATTTTCCTTGCAGATAGCTGGGTCTTTGTGACCAGTAGTTTGAAGTAGACTGTCAAATGAACTTGTTTCTCTGCCATGAGGTAGGCCATCTGGGAAGTTGTATTCTAGCTTGCTCCCAGGAATACAATTTGTTGGCAGGGTACAATATGTGATTTCTTTTCATTTATGATGTACCCCAGAGAAGTTAGCAATTTCTTTAGAAATGACAGCTGATTTAATAGTATGTCCTGCCTTTCTGCCTGAATTAGACAATCGTCCAGGTATGGGTATATTTGAATATTTTTTTGCCTGCAAAATGCATTGACTGGAGCTAGGCACTTTGTGAATACCCTGGGCGCAGTAGATAAGCCAAAGGGCAGTGCAGAGAACTGACAGTGCATGTAGCCTGCTTTTAAGCGTAGGTATCTTCAGCAAGATTCCCTTACTGGAATGTGCAGGTAGGCTTCCTTTAAATCCAGTGTTGCCAACCAGGCATCTTTGCCTAGCATAGGAAGCAGCTGAAGTGTTAGCATCTTGAATTTTGGATCACCAAAAATGTGTTTAGAATAGAGAGGTCCAGGATAGGATGCCAGGAGTTGTCTTTTCTGGGTACCAGGAAAAGTCTTGAGTATAAACCTTGTCCCCATTCTTCTTCTGGGACAGGCTGAATAGCCCTGATGCTTAAAAGAGAGAGAACTTGCTTTTGAGACTCTGCCCACTGATCTGGGGGGTAGATCTGGCCAACCGTTTGGGTTGGTAAGGAGTGGAAGTGGAATCTGTATCCTTGGGAAACTATATTTAAAACCCATTTGTCCTCGGTAATGAGTTCCCAATTTTTTGCCTGCAGGGCAATCTTTCCCCCTAAAGGAACAATCAGTTGTGCAGGGCTTGGAAAGTTTAAAGTTAAGTCATTGAGACAGTTTACCATAGGGGGGAGTTTTACTACTCCCTGCTTTGGACGTGGGAGCCCCCCACTGCTTAGTCCTGTGAGTACATTGGGACTGAAGCCTGGGTGTTCTGCTGGTTCTGGGTTTGGACTGAGAAGGCCTGGAAGAGGCAGGAAAGCACCAATTCTTAGACGGCCAATGCCTACTAAATCTGGGAGGCTGTACTTGCAGGAAATCTTTAACAGTTTGTATAGATTTAGCTTTTTCTTCCATCTTTTTAAGTACTTCTTCTGCTTTGTTGCCAAACAGGAGGTCTTGGTTTAAGGGAGCATCCAGCAATTTAGTTTTAACATGATCTAGCAAAGATTGCTCCTTAAGCCAAGCATGCCTTCTAAGTACAGACCCAGTGACAGCAGCCCTTTAAGATGCCTTTAAAGAATCAAAACCACATTGCAAAGTATGTTTTCCAACTTATTCAGCAGAATGCATTAAATCCTGTAAATCTTTATTTTCAGCACAGTCAGGAATCAACATAATTTTCTGTTTAAGCAATCCAATAATATGCTGCTGATACTTTAACATATGAAACTGGCAGTTTAAGGCCTTAATGGCCAAGATTGCAGAAGTGTATACCTTCTTACCCCATCTATCCAGCGCCCTGGAATCTCTGTCAGAGGGGTAGGATTTTTGGCAGTAGTAGCCTTAATGCCCTTGGGTCCCTGTGAAATGGTCTCAGGATCCGCAGTAGTATTCTTAAAGAGGAACTTGTGAGAGTCAGGAACCCTATAATACCTATCAGGTTTTCTGGGAGCAGGAGGTAAAGAGTCAGGGGCCAGGCTAGATTCCGAGAAGGCATCATCAACAATGTCCATTACAGGAGGGATAGCTAAAGGCCTGTGTTGGGGCAGGAGTAAGAAATCTCTAAGCCTCTTTTTGGAGTCAGAGAAATCCTGGCTTTCCCAGTGAAAATGCTCCCTAAGAGTATGTAAGGTTTCACCAAAAGAGAAATCCTCTGGAGGCAAAGCAGAGGGAATGGAGTCCTCTGCATCAGAATCCTCATAGGTAGATAAGGGTAAATTCTGGTCATCAGGAGAAACAGAAATGTCAGAGTCCTGATCAGAAGAATCAGAAGGAAATCAGTTCTAGGTCTCTTAGAGGGGGAAGGGTCGCTTCCCCTGATTAGAGTAATAAGGTCTTCAGCCATTCTTATCATTTGTTTTTTAGGCATAGGGGCCTGACCATGCAGTCTGGGTGTCAGTTTTCTAGGCATGGATCGAGTTTTAGGCCTTGAAAAAGAAAATGGCATCAGTTTAATATGAAAGTCAGTAGGCCTGAATACACCCTCAGAAGTCAGTGCCTGCACAGTGGCTCCAGACCCATCCAAGGTAGAGACATCCGCAGGATCCACAGTAGAAGAAGCATCTCGTGGCAATATCGGACTCTGAATGGGTCTCAGTAGAGGCCTGTGAATCTGAAGTAGTGGGCATCAGGGACTGAGAAAGCACCTCACTGAGTACCGACGAACTGGCGACTAGCTTAGGAGAAGCGTCTTTGGCAGCTTTGGACCTATGCAGTCTGTCTCTGTCTTTATCATTGCGTTTTTTCAGAATGTTAGTAGTCGGGTGGCTTAATGAAGCCATTTCTGGATAATTGAACTGAGTACCAAAATATTTAGAAGCGTAAATAAACTGACAACAAATAGTTTGAGGTTTAAATAAGGTATAAAACCAACAGCAAGGTACATCGTGGTCTGGGCCTAAGCAAGGAATGCAGTACAAATGAAAATATTTATGAGGTATTTGCTTTCCACAAGAAATACAATTGTTAAATTTTACTGACATCAGTTTAAAGCAAGAAAAAGGTTCCCCAATGGGGTACTTAGCTTAGTTGAAGACTTTGGTTCTGAAACTCAAAAATGAAAATTTCAGGAGTCAGCCGACCGGCACTTACAAACTGCTTCTTCTACGGGCACTGCACGGCAAGAAAGACAAATGTAATGGTGTTGGCTGCATGCTTTATACCCCTGACTACCTGACGTCATGGAAGATGAGAGAGCAACTGACGCAGGACCCAAGACTTTGATAATCAGGCCGACTGAGGGCTACTGCAAGCAGATAACCCAAATGTGATGACTGCAACAGTGAAACATGAAGAACATCTGAGGGTAATGCTACTCAATGCTAGAAGTCTAAATCTCAAAATGCACTCCCAAGAGGCACTCCTTAAAATGGAGAACATCGATATTTGTGCAGTGACTGAGACCTGGTTCAAGGCTCCAGAAAGCACCCCTGCATTACCAGGCTATAACTTATACCACACTTTTTGGACATCTAACCTGGACCGGAACACCAAACGTGGAGGTGTGTCCATATTCATTAAGGATATCCACACCTCCAGGCTAGTTGCTCAGCATAATGCATCCTAGGTTATTCAAGTGCAACTAACTCTGGGCAAAACTGCAATCCAAATTGTAGCTTGCTACAGATCCCCCACCATGCCCCAGAATTCCCACTCCTCTTTTCTTGATATACTGGAAAATATTAGGGTTCAGTCAAGCACTTTAATAATGGGTGATTTCAACTACCCCAACATTAACTGGGAAAACTACTCATGTGCCAACTCCTTCGCTCAACGCTTCCTGGAATTCATAAATTCCAATGCCCTGGATCAACTTATCCAGACCCCCACCAGAGGCAACAATATCCTAGACCTAGACATTACCAACATAAGTGACTGGTGTTCCACACCTGAAGTCAACTCCTCGTTGGTCAGATCCGACCATAAGCTAATCACCCTAGCTATCCACATCCTGCCCCCACCCGTCATTAAGGAAACCACGGTAAAAACTTTCTCCAAAGCTAACTTCATGCTTCTTAAGACAGAAGTAGCAAACTTCATGACATCCATGCAGATGGACAATACAGTTACGACTTCTGAATCCTACACAAATGCACTCTATAGGCACTTACACGATTGCATGGATCGTGCTATCCCAAACAAAACCAAGATGCTATCCTCCAAAAAAAGGAAGCCAATCTGGTGGTCCTCTGCCATAAACAAACTCTACAACAGAAGGAAGAAACTGTTGCAAAAGAGAGTAAAATCCCATGGTGGAGTAGCTCCCTGGTCAGCCTCAGTAAGAAGCTGAGATCCCTTACCCTACAAACCTAGCTATGAAAAAAAAATTGCCACTGATTCTAGAGACAACCACAAAGCATTCTATAGCTATGTCAAGAATCTCAATGTCAACACCCAGATCTGCTCTGAGTTACAGCACAACAGCACAGAAATTACAGAACCAACATCCTGGCAGATAAGTTCAGTGCTAACTTTACCCCCAACTCACCCCCTAAAGGGCCCATATCTATACAGGAAGAATGCAGAGTCCCTGTAATCACAGCTACGCAGGTAAAAGTTCAGAATAAACTGGCTCCCCACCTAAGCACCATGTTCAATCATAGCCTCACATCAGGCTTTGTGCCCACAGAATGGTAACAATTATCCCAACAAAGGGGAGCCACCACTAATCCCAGGAACTATCACCCTATTAGCCTGACAAGCGTGATCTGTCAGGCCATGGAACATATCATCATGGAACTCATAAACAAAGACATTGGTAACCTCCAAACTCTGGACCCCACCCAGTTTGGGTTTGTGAAAAGCAGATCATGCCTCCTGAACCTGATCTTCTTTGAGGCAGTCACCGAAGCCATAGACAAGGGTAAGGTGGTTCAGATAGCCTAACTTGAACTTGCCAAAGCTTTCAACACCATCCTGCATTCTGGAATTATAGCTAAACTCACTAAACTAGGTATAAATCCCTATATTACAAGATGGGTTGCCAAATGGCTTACTGACAGAACCCGCACTGTAAAAGTTGCAGACTCCAAATCTGACTTCAAACCAGTGACAAGTGGAGTACCACAGGGTTCAGTCCTGAGACCTCTTCTGTTTGGTATCTGCTTCTCTGAAGTACAGGCTAACACAGAAGGCCTTTGGATAATGAAGTTCGCAGATGACTGCAAACTCGGAACCATAGTCGAGTCCCCAAATGATGTGGACATCCTACAGAAGGGCCTCACTGAGACAGATGCCTGGTGTCAGAGCATTGGCCTTAAGCTCAATGCCAAAAAGTGCATTGTCATCCTCTTTGGTAAAAACTCTGTACCCATGAACTACCACATAGGTGGCAGTCTACTTAACGCCAAATGTGTGATAAGAGACCTTGGGACCCAGGTGGACAGTAGTTTCTTCTTTGATAATCACATCGCCACAGTGGTCAGGAAATCCTTCTACGTGGCACACCTCATCACAAAAGGGTTCTCATCCAGGAAAAAAGAGGCCATTGTTCCCCTCTACTCGACACTCATTAGATCCATTATAGAGTACAACGTCCCTTTTGGAATGTACCTCACAAGACATCTGCAACAGCTCACAGAAGTACCTCACAAAGAGGATTACTGGCCTCAAACAGATACCCTACACTGACCATCTCAAAAGCTCTAGCTTTACTCCATAGCATATCACCTACTCCAAGGTGATCTCTGCCTAACAGATAAAGCTATGTCAAACCCAGAGCTGTTGGACATGCTGCACCTAAAGAAATCCCAATCCCTCTGAGCTACATGCTCTAGGAACCTAAACCTTGTCACCATAATAAACAGGACATGCTAGAGGGATAGATTCCTATCCCAGAGAATTCCCATACACTGAAACAAGATACCTATCTATGTCAGGCAAACTTCCTCATTAGCACTCTTCAAGAAAAATCTGGATGAGTGGATGGGAAATAGGAAATACACCCCGGGGATCACTTTTGTGGCTTTGCTTGACAGGGGCACAGGAGAATAACTTTCTTGGGTGGTGTAAGCCAGGGAACCTTGTTGGCTAGGCTTACTTAGGCCCTTGGGCTGATAGCCTAGTACCTACCTATGAACCTATATATATATATATATATATATATAAATATATATATATATATATATATATATATATATATATATATATATATATATATAGATATATATATGCAAAGGAGTATGGAGAAGTGTGAGGATACCCAGCTTTGCAATTTTCCTTTTATGCAGCCACGGTGGTGCAGTGGTTAGCATTGTTGCCTCACAGCAAGAGGTTCTCCGGTTCGATCCTCAGCTGGGGTGCCTTCTCTGTGGAGTCTGCATGTCCTCCCTGTGGTCGTGGTGGTTTCCTCTGGGTGCTCCGGTTTCCTCCCAAAGACATGCTGTAGGTGGATTGGACACTCTAAATTGGCCCTAGGTGTGAGTGCGTGTGTGTGTGTGTGTGTGTGTGTGTGTGTGTGTGCCTTCTGTGGAAGGTTGGGTGCCGGGCTGGCAACTCGACACTGTAAAACTCCACTGCCAATCATGAGCGGACAGGTGATCCGCTGTGGCAACCCCTAACCGGGAAAAGCTGAAAGAAGAAGTATTGCTGTAGCTAATAATAGAACCTTTGGCCTAAGTCACTGTGGTACTTAACTTAGAGTTCCTCAAGTGTTCTAAGATAAGTACCTATAAACTGATGGTAACATGATATGTTTTCTTTGCATCACCAGTGCTCAAGTAGAAAATAATGTCAATAAGATGAGTAATCTAGAGGGTCATCAAGAGGAAATAAAAATAAAACAAATCCTCCATCGCCTGACAGTGAGGAAAATACTTTCATAACACAAGCATCTAACTGATTTCAGATGTCAATGCCATCTTTAGGTCAAAATTAAACTGATAATACTACACTTGATATTAGTCAAAAGACCAAGAAATCAGCTGTTTGTGGAGGAGATTGACTGAAGTGATACCAACCATCTTAGTTCCTACTGAACTGCTGAGACCTGGAAAAGAAACAGGAAATGTGTGTCTATTAGGTGCCACAAACAAAATGCACTATGAATGACAAGTAAAGAGACCAACATTTGCAGGTCACCCATTCCTCAAGCTGACTTTAGCTGAAAGGGCAATCTACGAGAAGGGCTCAGTGGTACCCCTCCACTGCCCACTGCTCCCTCATGCACACATAGGATCATAGGAAGTTACTAGGCTAATGGCCGAGGGCCCATACAAGCCTAGTCAACTTTTACCCTTGTTACCATAATCAGCACCTATTGCCCCTGTCCAAGAGGGACACAGGTGGAACCCCTAGGGTGAATTTATGGTTATCCAGCCAGTCATCTAGACTGTGTTTGAAGAGGGCCACTGAGGTGTTCTGTTTGATTTGAAGTGGGAAGATCACACAAAAAAGTGCTGAGAATTGCACCCAGGTTCTCCAACACACGAATGCAGCAAATGTAAACGCTGTTCTTGAAACAAAGACAGTTTATTAAATGAAAAACAATACTTGTAAAACATTTTTCGTCCCACTAAATAGTGGGACTTCTTCAGACAAACAATCATTCCCAACTGCTGTTTAAATAACCTTGTCCTACATGTGATACAATTTAAAATTAAAATTACAATTAGTAGTTAAAACATAAACGTGAAAGCACTATCACTGTATACTAAGCTATCGTGCAAACATGACACAATATGTTGTTCTAAAATCAACAAGTCAAACACATGGTTGAAACTGTTCTAAAACCCACATATATTTGATAATTGTTAATATATAAAAATATTTACTATAAAAATGTATTAACTATAAAAAAGCACAGCTATGGTAAAGGGGCCATTCATAATAAACTACCAGCAAGTAAAAATACCAACTTGATGTATTTCAATACATACGCATTGTACAATTCAGTATAAATACAAAATACACTATTTAAACACAAATATAAAAAGTAAAAATGTGTTTAAAAAGCACATAAAATATAAAATATATGTGTCGATACAACAAATTCATGTTGGCACAAAGTAGAAGGATTAAACAACTTAATACTTTGTGGTGAAGACAACAAATATAATTTAATTTAATATTAATATTAAATATAGTACAAAAAACCTGGCTATTATCTAGTCAAACTCTTCATTTTCAAAATAGGATATAAGGAGCACATCTCATTAAGGCCTGGAAATGAGCATGCATTGGTGCAAAGTTTCCAATACAGTTCTAATATTTCCAACCGTACAGAATCAGGACACCTGATGTCCTCTTGGACAGCAGTTTCTTCCTTTTATTGTAAAGCCTGTTAATGGTTGTTGTCCACCAGCCAGATTTGCTTTTCTTTGTAGAGCTTGTTTTAGTCCTAAGAGGTATTGCCGAGTCAATGCAATTATACAGGTGCTTGTATAGGGCATAGATGTAGAGCTTGGCATAGTTACTGGTTCTGTCTGAGGGGAGATGTGCAATGAAGCTATTTATACCATCACATAAGAGGTTATAATCTGCTTTGGAGAAGTTTTTTAGTCTAGTTGCTGCTAGGGGAGGGTCAGGTCTTATAGTTGCCTCATCCAGCAACAAAAATCAATTACACGTTACTAGAGCCAATAACACTGCTGGAGAAGCACTGTTCTCCAGCACTATAGCCAAATGATGGAACACCTTCCCCCCACAATAACCTCTTTACCATCATGCACCCACTTCAAAGCTTTACTTACAGTGCACCTAAAAACATGCTGGCTATGCCCTTGTAACTCTCCCCTCTAACTTCTCCCACTCCATCTACCCTCTACCTCTCTTCCACCTCACAAACTACCTTTGATTACAGCAAGCTCTGATACTTCCATGCCTATCTACTTATTATATGGCAGTAACTTCTTATTGTAACAATTGTTAATATCTGCTATGACTTCGTGGATAGAATAGATACTAGTTATCTACTGAATGTACTATGTTCGTCATCCGTAACTATGTTTGTAATATTTTAATTGCTAGGATTTCTTAATCTGTAACTATGTCTGTAATATTTTAATTTGTGGAGCTTTTCTCCCTGGGCCTCCACTGAAAATGGACCTGCGTCCAGTCAGACATTCCCGGTCAACAAATGTAAATAAATAAATAAATAATAAAGTGAGAATGATTTGTGGTTAGATCTCACCAGGGATGAACTGACAGTGGGGGAGCTACAGTGGTCTCCTATATTTGTAAGCACCAAGTCCAGGATGTTGGTGCCCCTGGTGGGGGTGTCAACCAGCTGGTCCAGTGCAATGGATTTGACAAAGATAAGGGACATTTGGGCAGGTGAGCTTGAGCATGATTCATTCACCCAATGCTAGGATAGTTAAAGTCGCCCAAACTTATGGTGTTAGGATGTATCTTGATAGACTCAAGTTGATCCAAATAGTGTCCTGATTCATGGATGAGGTTCAATAGCTGGCAATGACTTGAATAGGTGGCCTACCAACAGTTAATTGCATCTGAAGTATTTCCAGGGTGTCATACTGTTTTACCAGTCTGGAGGTGTATTTATCCTTGATGAATATTGACACACCACCTCCTTCAGTTTTTTGCCTTTAGTTTGTGATCTGAACATGTGGAAGGAGGTGTAACCAAGTATGGCTGAGGTGCTCTCCACAGCCTTGAACCAGGTCTCCTTGTCTGCATGTCTGCATCCTCCAAGGTGAGAACTGCTTCCAGTGAGTGCAGTTTCATGTTAAGACTCCTAGCATTTAACAACATGACCTTAAGGTTGTTTTTGGTTGGTATTTTTTATGTTGGGAGTTTTGTCCTTGTGACACTTTCTAAAAAAAGCACTATTGGAGTGGCAAGAGCCTTAGCCAGTAGCCAAAATCCCAGGGGTGACAGATGAAGACCATCTTTGGCTAAGCATCGAGGTATGTTGATCATGTCATCCCAGTCTGACAGATACTGGATCCCCTTAGAATGACACCAAAAACTGAGCCAATTATTGAAGTCAGTCATTTTCTGTTTGTATTGAGGCATCATTCCAGGTGAAGGTAAAAAGCTGCTTGAGACTAAGAATATACCTGCCTGACACATAGTCTGAGAGCTTAGTCATATCTTCTTCATATAATCCAGAGTGGTAGGTCTCAAGTCATTCACACCAACATGGACTATGACAGAGTCATAACAGCACCTGTTGTTGAGAGACTTGAGTGCATGTGTGATATGGCAGATCCTGGCACCTGACAGCTGACCGTGACCTTCTCCTTATCCAGCCTGGTGAGAGGGACATCTGCGTGTCTCACAATGGAGTATTTTATGACTAATATGTTAGGTTTAGTATTTAGCCTTATGGGCTTGACAGGTGAGACAGTGGTGCATGAACTATTGTGCATATTCTGTTCTGCAGAGGAAGCATTATATGTAGCATGTTTGTGTTTGTGTTTGGGAGGTCTCTGATGTTTAGGTAAGTTTGTGGCGAGGACCTCTGCTTAATTAGGTATGTGTAATGTGGGTTTGGGTAGAGTAGCTGTTGAGGTGTGCATGCTGACAACCCACTCAGTGTCAGATGTATTGACTGGCGTTTGAGAGAGCATTGATTCAAGGTTTTTTAATATAGTTGCATCTCTCACATGTTGAGTTTGTGCGGACTAGAAGTAGAGGATGATCTATGTACATGAGGCAGTTGTTATATGGTCAGAAACAGGAATATGGTGGGAAAAGGATCAGGTATAGGAATAACTAGTGAGCAAGCTGTGTTAATACCTCAGAGGCTAGGCTTAATGCTGCAGTAGTAGGTAGAGCAGGGCCTCTGAAAAACTCTTGAGGCCATTATTACAATGGGGTATTTACACAGCTTCACTAGTACTGTCTCATTGCCCAGAAATGTGTTAAAGGTAAAGAACTACACTGTTGGGATACAGCTATATCTAAGGGAAAAACTGTTGAAATTATCTGTCCGGCTATGGAGCATAATTGTGCGGCAGTCCTCAGTGCTGTGCAATGAACAAACAAACAGAAACCCACTCAAGGGTGGGGGTTATTAAAAAAGCTCAAAAGAACCAATGAGGTGCTTAATCCAAGCCCTAGACAAGCCAACCTTTACCAGCCAGGAACCAATCAGCACAATCCTCTCACTAGAGTGCAGAAGGGCCCTTTCTAACCCAAGATGGCCTAGAAAATTAAAAAAACTACCCTAAGGCAAAAGTACATAGAACTACGTAATAAAGCCAAAAGGCTAATTAAACTTGACAAGTCCAACTATTATAAAAAACTACAAGAAAAATATACCCATAACCCCCAAAAATTCTGGGCCTCCATAAACACCTTACTACACCCTGGGTAAGCATCCACCCCTACCCCTGTGTTATCAAATAGCCAGGACAATATCCCAACACAATTTAATAAATTATTCACAGAAACAGTACAAATCCTAGCTAATACCCAAAAAAATAATGGCACTCCAACACAATCATCCACTACAACTGACAGTAATACAAAACAAAACATGCCTCTAGCTTTTCCCTTCATCCAGTGTCCACTAAAATGATTTCAAACCTCCTGAAGAAGCTAAAACCAACCACACTAGCAGCCGATAAACTTCCTGCAGATTTCCTTCAAATATCAGCAGAGGCCATATCATACCCAGTGTCAATTCTGATAAATAGGTCAATTTCTGAACACAAAGTACCTATCCTCTGGAAAACATCCCACATTGTTCCTCTGCACAAAGGAGGCAACTCCTTAGAGCTGACCAACTATCGCCCTATAGCCATACTATCACCCTTATCAAAAATTTTAGAAAGAGTTGTTCACTTACAACTTATGCAGTATCTCCAACAAAACAAATTACTATCCAATTCCCAACATGGCTTTAGACCCTCCCATAGTACAACCACCGCTCTTCTATCTTACACCAATACAGTCAACCACTACAGAAACAAAGGTCTTTTCGTATCATCCATTTTCCTGGACTTATCAAAAGCCTTTGACATGGTTAATCACAATATGCTCCTCAAAGATCTATCTAGACTAAACATATGCTCCTCCACTATACTATGGTTCAACAGTTACCTATCAGAATGCCAACAAGCAGTCCTCTGGCAAGTAAAGCTGTCCCCCCTCTTACCAGTATCCATAGGAGTATCTCAAGGATCAATCCTTGGCCCACTGTTGTTCTCTCTTTTCACTAATGACATCTCCTCTTCCCTGCCCACTGCCTCAGTAGCACAATATGCTGATGACACCACCATAATATGTGCTGCCCCCAGCATAATGGAACTACATACCCTTACCCAAAAGAACTTTACTCTAGCTGAAACCTGGTTTTCTAACATACAACTGCTTCTCAATCCCAAGAAAACAAAACTAATCCTATTTACCCCTGGCAGATCACATAACCCAAACTATAGCCTCATCATAAACTCAACGAATAATATTCAAATCACACCAACCAAGAGCACAAAACTACTAGGAGTAGAGATTGATAATCACCTGAGATTTGATATCCACATAGCGCAAACCATCAAAAAGGTGAACAGAAAATTAGGACTCCTCTATAGAAATAAAAAGTTCATGACTAAACAGACCAAAGCTACTATTGCTAGAACCCACCTCCTCTCCACCCTTCTTTATGCCTCCCCTATCCTAACTAATCTTCACCTTACTGAACTTCACAAAATGGAATTGTGTTACAACAAGATTGCCAAGTTTGCTACAGACTCCACAAACAGGTCCCATCATTGTCATTCCCTAATAGGTCCAATCATTGTCATTCCCTAATAGGTCCCATCATTGTCATTCCCTAATAGGTCCCATCATTGTCATTCACTAATAGGTCCCATCATTGTCATTGCCTAATAGGTCCCATCATTGTCATTCCCTAATAGGTCCCATCATTGTCATTCACTAATGCAACTCAAGTGGCTGGGGCTTCCTCAGCTACTATGACTTAATCAAGCCACAGTAGCACATAAACTTTATTACTACCCTGAGAAAACACCGGCACTCCAGCTACTAATTCAGTCCCACAACTCCTCTACAGCCCTAAGATCCAGCAGCCAAAACCTCATTCATGTAATCAGACATAAAAATGAAGCAGGAAAATCTCTCTTTGCCTGCACAATAGCCCAACATTGGAACTCACTTCCAAGCCACATAACTACCACTTCTTCGAGTACCCAATTCAAACACCTCCTGAAATCCCATTATTCAAACAGTTGGCTCTGCTCTTGCTACTCCCCAGGGTAAACAATAACTTTACACAGTTGCAAAGATTCTGCTTCTCTCTGACATTTTCCTTACATAGCCCTGCTAATATCCTTGCTTTTCATCCAAACTCAGCATCATTACAATAGGATAAAACATACTATCACCTGTTCACTACAATACTAAAATCTGTACCTGATATAGGCTATAATCTGTATCTGAGAAAGGTATAAACCTTATCAGAGAACTTCATATTCTCATCTTGGTCTTACTTCAATATCTATATTCTTGATGTGTGGTTATCAACATATGTATATGTATATATATATATATATATATATATATATATATATATATATATGTGTGTACAACATGTATATATATATATATATATATATATATATATATATATATGTGTACAACATGTATATATATATATATATATATATATATATATATATATATATATATATATATATATATATATATATATATATATATATGTATCTATGTCTCTGTAAATACTAATTTATTGTGAATGAGAATATAGATAAAAAAAAAAATCTTGTTAATTTTCTACAAATGAATTATATACTATGGAATTTTCATTTTTGTACTACTCTAAATAATGTAACACCTAAATTTGTTCTTAAAACTTGCTTAGAAATGTGTAATTGCTGAGTGTAACATGAAGCTTTTCTCCCCGAACCTCCGCTGAAAATGGACCTGTGTCCAGTCGGACCCTCCTGGTTAACAAATGTAAAATAAAATAAAATAAATAAATAAAATAATGTGCTCAGAACAGGCAGCCACTACAAACAAACAACCAGGCCCAGAAACAGCAACCCTGAGACTGGACTATGCTACAGCTACTAGCTACACTATTTTTAGGCAGAAAACACTGCATAAATGTTTACCAAAGCAGAAAAACAGCAGGGAGACATTAAATAAAAGTTTAAACAACAACAAAAAAGAGCAAGGAGACTCTAGAGAATGCTTTTAACTGCAAACAAAACAGACAGAACAATCAGAACAAACTAACAGATGCTTAACAAAATGAGAAAATTTCAAGTTAATACCTTTCAAACAAAGAAAATGGCTAAAAATACTTTACAAACACCCAGTTTCTCCACATTCCCCATTTCAGGCTCACCGTACTGTACACACTATTTTTTCTACATTATCTCAGCTTTTGTCTTACTCTTCAGTTTTCTCCTGCATCCTTTCAACACACCCTGACTGTCCAAAACTGCACAGCATAACTCTGGAGTGGAGGAAATAACTGAATTAAGCTAGGGGTCTGGGAGCTACTAGGCCATCAGAAGCCATAGGTTTAAACATTCTTATCTGAATTTTAGAGCTTTTTCCAACCTTTTGATCTAATACTGGTATGAACAACCAAACATGAGTAAGGAAAGAAATTCAGTCTTATTTTTTTTTCAAAGAAGAAATAGATTGAATTTGACAGTAAACTGAGAAGACGAATGCTTACTGGGAACTATAACTCATATCTAGGAGTAGTGTCTGCATCCTCCTCCCAAAAAAATATATAATCATCTCCTGTGTATCCCACTTGTGTTAGATTCTAATGAAAGCCAATACACAAATGAACACAGACTTACATGTCAAGTGGCTGCTGTCATACTTATATACAGCATGCCCCCTCATCACTGGTCCCAAAAGACAGCCACTTATTATGTACCATTTCATTCCTCTCAACCTGCAAACACTTAAAATAGAAACAAAAGCCATTGAGAAGCAGGATAATCCAGCCAAACATCTGAACATAAACATCAGCATGCAATTTGAATACCAAATAGCACATAACTCTTCCCAGTTTCCAGTAGGAATGTGGAATCCTACTCAGACATATGTTCAAAAACAAAGATTGACAAAAGTTATGAAAATAAATAATCATCATCATTATTATCAACCCCCTTTTTCCTATTTTCTAAATAACAATGTCAATTATTGCAGTCCCTCTCAATTTAATGTCACTGTCCTACCTTTTTCAACAGTCATGTCTGACCGTCACAGATTTTCTCTCACACAATCCATCCTTCTCTTTGCTGGAAACCCTTGTTTTCTATTTTATACTTCCTGTCTGTCCCTAATATTCCCCACCAGATTGTCTTCTGCTTTCCTGCACGTGCCCAAACCACCACAATCTGTTCTCCTTGACCTTCTCTGCAATTGGAGCTACTTTGGCTTCTGTTCTTATGTCGTCATTTCTTTGTCTGTCCCACAGTGTGCATCCTACCACCCATTTCAGACACTTCCACTCCATCACCTCTAGCTTCCTCAACTGCTCTGCATTTACTGCCCAGGCCATACAGTATCATACAGTAGTAGGGGTCACACTGCTGTTTTTTACACCTTAATTTTCAGCTTCTTTGGCATTCTTCTGTCATACACTACCCCTGACACTCTGTACCAGTTGGCTGCAGCACCTCTGAATCTAGCTTTGACCTCCTTATTCAGACTTCCTTCTCCTCAACCACCACTCCCAGATACCTGAAGCTGTAAATCTGTTCCACTATCTTCCCTTCTATCTGACTTCTCAGCTTTTTCTGATTTTCCCCATTTGCTGCCATTACAACTGTCTTATGTGTACTCTGTTTCAACCCATACACCTTCAGTTTTGCATTCCATTCCCCTATCCTTTGCAGAAGTTCTTGCTCAGAATTTGCTTTAATGCCTCATCATCTGCATTCAGCAGCTTAGTTGATCTGTCCTCTCTGACTTGTTTGTTAATGTAGTTCATCACCACTATGAATAGCAGTGGGCTCAGAGCTAAACTCTGACGCACACCATCTCCCACCGAGATATGCAATGTGAGACTAAACACTGTTCATACTTGAGTCACTGGGTCCTTGTTATTAACCTACACTAATTTTACCATTGTTTTCTGGGACTTTGAACCACCACAGGACTGCCCAAATCAGCTTTCTTTGGACCTCATCATAGGCTTTCTCAAGTCTAGGAATGCCCAGTTGGAATCTTTCCTCATTTGTAGCTTCTTCTCAACTATCTGTCTCACTGCAAAAATGATGAAAAAAATATAAGCACATTATCAAGGAGATAGTAAAAAATCCATAGACTTTAGTAAACTATGTTACAAAATTCTGCCATACAAGGTCATTTATATTTGCTTCAGAAAAAATAGGTGATACGAGATTTGTGCCATGTTTCTTTAAATTACTGTTGCCACTAGTATGCTGGTTATGTAGTGTGGTTCTCTTTGTACTATACATCTTCAAAAATCACATGAGATGGGATGGATTAAAAAAATGCATGAAGGGGTAAATCAAGCCTGAAAATAGTGACAGACCTCCAAAAACTAGGAAATGTCAGATGCTAGGGTACATCAGGCTTGAAAATAGGAATACTCCTCCAAAGTAGGGGTAGTTGAGAGGTCAGGACAGTAACATATCCAACAAAAATATCCACTGCTAAGATACTTAAAGCTTTCCTACAGCATCTGCATGAAGCTGCAGCCACAGGCTCAGTTTATGTTTAAAATCAGACATCTGGGACCTCACCAGTTTGACAATGTTAATGGCCAGTTATTGAATCTCTCTGCCTTTCCTTCTAGTGAAGCACCTATTCCTGCTAAAAGTTTTTTTTTTTCAGTTTCTAGTGAAAATGGGTGTCTGCATCTTCTATATCCATAAAGAATTTTAGAGAACCTCCTGTAATTTGAGCAGATAGGAGTCTTGCCCACTCAGCTGACGACCATTTCTGTCTTGTTGCATACTTCTCAAACGTAATAATTTATAGGCTCATTTTCATTATCTGCTGTCAATTTCCTCAGTGATGGATTGATTCACAGGGCCTTGGGTGGCTAATTAAAAAGTTGCCCCCACTGTGTTACAACAATTTGTTTTTGACCTATTGCATATTAAGCAAAATGTTGCTCATCAGTTGCATACCTGGCATAGCTTCTTTTCAGGAGACTATGCAACTGCGAACTGGTGCTGGTAGCCATTTTCTTAAGATTACCAGTATATGTGGTAGACATTGCTGAGGCTATAATAATCTTTTTCATTTAGGGCCAGACACAGCAACTGTAGTCCACATATAGATAGACACAAGTGGCTGTATACAGCATACTGTCGGCAGTACCACTTCAGAGCTGCGTAGGATTATAGTTCACAAAGTCTCAGTTGTGCAGTTTGTGCTTTTTATTATAACTTTTTTTTTTCATACTTTTTCTCAGTCATTGTGGAGTGTGTAGTCTCCTCCCCCAATTTCAAGGCACACACTGAACACTGTTCCCATCTTTCTGCAGCGCAAGTTGCTGTGCTTTCTAAATAGTTAATTATAGGCATCAAACATCACTCCCAATCGCCAACAATTGTGATATTTCAGTTCAGTGCTCTTAATCATCAACTCTTCTATGGCAGATAAACACAAATATGCCTTTTTGGCAATACAGGTAGAAACAGAAAAGGTAAATGGAGTACAGATTTTAAAACAGTTCCTATAGCTTTGTGAAAAATAGCTTAGCATAGCTTCATTCCGATGCAATGCAGTTCACACAAAAACTCTCAAAACTGTCCCCAAAAAAGCCTTTAGCACTATCACAGTACAACATAGAAACATATAATATTAAGTAAGCCATCACATGGCACTAAAGGCTTTTTGGGGGACAGTTTTGAGAGTTTTTGTGCGAACCACATTTACAACGGGGTTTTCATACCGAGTTCTACTCATTTGCACCTTTGAATATACATATTCAAAAATTGTGTTCACCTCCCAAATTGAGAAGAACTTGATATGAAAACCCGGTTGTAAATTTGTGTCTACCAATCCAATCACCAAGGCTAACCTTAAAGACTGACAGTATTTTGTTTGACCTGTAGCAGCAATTTATTTCATAGAGAGGGAATACATGGAGCTAGATAAATACGTTCTGTTTATTTGTTGGTTAAATTTGGGTGCAGGTGTTTGTAGTGCCACCGGTTTTGTGAAGAAATTGTAGGGTAATAATGACTTGGTCTTCTATGGCTCAAAATGTAAGATGCAGTTCACCTCAGACTGCCTGGTAGTAAACTGAGTATCATGAGAGTTGTGATAATCTATCAGGATAATTGAAGGATTTAAGACCTTTAATTTGGTTTGTTAGAAACCTTCATAGTCTTTCCAGCTGAGCCATATACTTGAATTTGTACATGCTAAAGCTTTTTTTCTTTTTTTCTTTGATAGGTCTGATAAGTGAAGAGTACATTAGTAGGATGACTTCTTTGCACCTTGAAAATATTCCTTGGAAATTAACTGGTCCAAGTAAAAGGATTCCCTGATTATGCTGCAAACATGATGATTGAATGACAGGGGATTGTCCACATAAGTGCCTAGGTCTGTTATGATGGTGTCTGTCTGAAGAGGAATACTGTTTGCAATAAATGAAATGGAAGCAGTGTTTCTTTTTGGCTAAATGTTACTATGTTGTACATTTTTCCATTTAGCTTGACCCTGTTTTTGGTATACCACGTATGTGCATATTTCAGCCCTTGATGGAGCTGCTTATTATTAGAGAAGGAGTGGGTAATGGTACCCAACTTACAGTCATCAGAAAACTTGGTAAATCGCACTTCTAGGATATTGCATTGGATGTGTGAAAAATAAATGCCAAACAAGAGACAGGCCAGCATTAAGCCCTGTGGCACCCAACTAGCTATACTTTCAATTCAGAGAGGGGTACCAGTAACATGCAAAACTTAAGTTCCATTGGATAGACAATTTGCAGTCTAGAGGACAGCATAGGGGTTACTTTAAACTTGCTCAATTTTTCAATAATACCAGGCTTTGGAATAGGGTTAAAAACCTTGGCTAGGTCAGATGTGTGCAGAATGACCTCTGTCTACAGTGTATAGATCTTTTCAAATAAGTTTACTAGGACCAAGAGACAGGACCTGCCCTCCAGAAAACCAAAGTGAGAGGAGTCTAGCTGAATTTATTTACATAAGCTGTACATGTTCCACAAGTGCTACAAAAAGTAACAGCGATGTAGATACAGAAGGCTCTCAACGTCTTCCTTCACAAGTTAGGTGAACTCTAAGAATGAACAGTCTTCTTCCTACTTTTCTTTGCTGGATAGCAGTTTCACACTGCTAATACTGCCCTTTTTCAAATAATGATGTTGAGAATTCCTACAGAAAAGTCTTTCTATGGATTGAGGTAAGCACACTCACCAGTCCTGCTGAACTAAAGACTTAAACCTGTTTTTACCCTTACATGATTTCCTGCATATAAAACATATCTGTTGTGAACTACATACCCTCTAGTATATAGTATAGTTTCCAATAGTGCTTTACTACCTTTCCCATTGCTCTACTAAAGTTCAAAACTGGTAAATCAGCCATTATATTACTATATCTATTTATATAAATAGAGACACACACACACACACACACACACACACACACACACACACACACACACACACACACACACACACACACGCACACAGACACACACACACAAGTACACATACACATAAATTCAGTGAATAAGTACTATAGCAACTTTAGCCAAAATTTCACATAACCTTGTAAAATGAAAATCTTCATAATGGTCACAGATAAGTGTGCCAACCAACACATACAAAATACACACACACACACACACACATATATATATATATATATATATATATATATATATATATATATATATATATATATATATATATATATGTATATTTATATGTATATATATATATATATATATATATATATATATATATATATATATATATATATAAAGAGAGAGAGAGATGGAGAGACAAAGACATATTTATGTTTTTTATAAAGCAAATGTATTTGACAAAAAAATATTGAATTCTTCAAATCTACACTATAATGGTAGATTAATATCATCATTTAATGTGCATAGTTATTTTGTCTTATGCTCCAGACTTTCTAGCTCTAGCTGTATATTACTTGCTATGTATCATATAATTATATAGAAAGAGGGAATATTAACTGTTACCAGGTAGCAAGTATGTTTTAGGAGGTAAGGGAAACCCCCCCAAGAGATGCTGGAAAAACATGTAAAATCTGCACATACAACAACTGCATATTGGTTCATAGGTGCATAGGTATATACTAGGCTAACGACCACCAGGGCCTTTATAAGCCTCGTTGCGCAATCAAATTCAATTGTGGCAGTATGCATCATGGATATTTTTTAGGAGGGGGCATGTTAGTTAGGAAGTTTTTAGAGGTGATGTATGTGGGGGGCTATATTAGTTTGGGCATTAGTGTCTGCCTCTATCAGGGACATTGGGGCTAGACCTGGGGTAAATTTTTGATTTCCTATCCATTGGTCAAGGTTGCACTTAAGTAGGTTATGGATAGACTTTTCTTCAGATAGATAGGGAGCCTGTTCCAGAGCATGGGTCTCCTCTGAGACACATATCTGTTTCACCAACATGTCTTATGTTATAAGCAAAATTTAATTGCTTGGATCTAGTGGTTCTATTGCTGTTCATTTTGTGGATGTGCAAAATATCCATCAGAGCTGTATCCAAGGATGCCATGTATGTTATGCATAGATTCCCTCTCAGTAACCTGTAGCAGACAGAGTATAGAGACAGGGCTTTAATGTGATCCATACCAGACAGTGTGTTTATACCCTGAATTTTCCTGGTAAGGAACCTTTGTGAGTGTTCTAACTGTTGCATATATCTGGTTAGGTACATGCCAAAGGGGACACTATACTCAATGATGAGTCTGATTGCAGATGTCTGGTCAGATACATGTTTAAAGGGGCATTATACTCAATGATGAGTCTGATTGCAGATGTCTGGTCAGATACATGTTTAAAGGGGCATTATACTCAATGATGAGTCTGATTGCAGATGTCTGGTCAGATACATGTTTAAAGGGGCATTATACTCAATGATGAGTCTGATTTCAGATGTCTGGTCAGATACATGTTTAATGGGGCACTATACTCAATGATGAGTCTGATTGCAGATGTCTGGTCAGATACATGTTTAAAGGGGCATTATACTCAATGATGAGTCTGATAAGGGCTGAACAAAGTGGCACCATGACTGCCTTGGCCTGGATGCCTTTACTTATAAGTTAGGTTACATATAGTGATTTTCTTACTACCTTGGCCACATGTTGGTCAAAGGCCAGATTACTGTCTACATATATTCCCATTTCCCTGATTACTGGATCAACTGTTAGGGCATACCTCTCAAACTCTTATTTCAAAAATCTAGATAAAGCCTAAAATAATGGGGGACAAAGGCCCAAAAATAATGACAGATTTTAAATACTGCTCTTATAAACTTAGAACGTTGCTAGAATAGCAGTATTTGTGTTAGCATACATTTTCTGAAATATATGAAGTCTGAAACCCAAATGTATGTCATTATTTAGCAACTTCAGTCCTCAGTAATTTGCCAGAAAGCATCAAATTGTATGACAAACAGACCAAAAATATGAGGTAAAAATCTGAACATTCTGTGAAAAGCTGGAGAATTAAGAGGTATGTCATAGGGGTTTATTATCAATGGAGAAATTAGCCTGGGTGGCTGTTTTCCTAAAAGGCACCAGCTATTTGTCTGTGTTAAACCCTCTGGCAAGATGTTTGTGTCATGAGGGGAAATCTATGAGTACTACCAGTTTGCAGTCATCTGCAAACTTGGCCAGCCAAAGGCCCCTGACATTAGCTTTTACTTCTGAGATGTAGATGCCAAATAAGTGCGGTCCCAGCATGAAGCCCTGAGGTACCCCGCTGGTGAATGGTCTCTTAGTGAAGGTGGTATCACCAGGCCTGACATTCTGAGTCCTGTCTGTGAGCCAGCTGGCAACCTATTGAGTTATGCAGGCGTTCATGCCCAGTTTGGTGAGTTTGTCAACTATATCAGAGGGAAGTATTGTATCAAATGCCATAGCCAGGTCCATGTAGGCAATATGCACCATTTTCTCCTCATCCATTAGCTGAGCTCCACCAAGTTTAGTAGGCATGATCTTCCCTTGGCAAAGCTGAACTGGGTTGTGTTCAGTGTCTGAAGTTTGACTGTCTTTGTTGATCATTTCCATGTTAATTAATTCCATGGCTTTACGTATTAGACTAGTCAGACTAACAGGTCTGTAGTTTCCTGTGTTTGTTGATGGCCCAAACTTGTGAAATGGGATAACCGCTACATTCCTCCATTCTCATGGTAGAAAACTTGTTTTGAGGCTATAGTTAGAAGGTAGCTCAAGTGGTCCTAATAGGTCATGTTTCCAGCTATTTAAGAGGCATGCTGGGATATTGTCATGGCCCACTGAGGCTGTGTTTTTGGCCTTAGTGAGCTCTGCCAGGACATGCTCCCTGTTAAGAGTTGGAGGGTATGCTAGTAGCTATTTAATGGAGGGGGGGGGGGTTTGAGCTGAATTTGTCAGCCAGCAAATTTGCTATGTCTCTGCTCAATGAAGGTGGTACCACTGACCCAGTTCAGCACACTGATGTGTGCTGCCTTTCAGGTTTTGGACACAGCTGTAAAAGACTTTGTGGTTGTGTTTTGGCTGTAAGGCCATTTTAACCCCATAATTTTATTTATTTATTTTATTTTTTATTTCATTTTACATTTGTTGACCGGGCTAGTCTAACTGGATTTGAGTCCATTTTCATTAGAGGCCTGGGGAGAAAAGCTCCAAGCATAAGTAGTAAAACACAAGTTAACAATATATAACAATATATAACTAGGCCATGTAAGAAAAAAACAGTACAGTGGTAGCATTGGTTAAAAGCAAATATATAGTAATGTAATTATAGAATATAGACATTATGCTAAAAGTTTATTTTTAGGTAAAGAAAGGCAGCTGTACTAAACACAAAGTGGGTATGTGCACAACAGAGTAAAGTCCTTATAATTTTTCCTCTTACTATGAGAAAAAAAGAAGCATGATTAGGAGGCCTAGGTTAGAGGCCTAAGATAGAGGGGTGGAGAAAAGGGTATGAGTAGGAGGGGAAATAGATTTTAGTCTGGGTTAGCACAGGGACAAAGCCACTGAGTTTTAAGATGTTCTTTAATATGTTTTTTGAATAGAGAAGTAGAAGGTAGGTTAGATAGTTCAGGAGGGAGCTGATTCCAGTTTTTGCCTGAAGTGTTTGTGAAAAGTGAGTCACCAGCTTTATTATTAGATTTAATCAAGGAGACCAGGAGTTTATTAGCAGAACGTAGAGTAGCTAGATTTTTGTATGGTGAAATCAGATTAGTGAGGATAGGGGTATTATTGGGGTGATGTAGGATCTTTTGAGTGATAAGTAACTGCTGATAGAGTATGTGGTTCTGCAATTCTAGCCATCCTAGTTGTTTGAGGTTAAGCCAGTGGTGAGTTTTAAAGGGTGTACATGTAATGAATCTAGCTATGCTATTATAACAGGTAGAAAGTTTGGAAATGTTATTCTTAGATAGGTTAGTATATATAGCAGAGGCATAGAAAAGAGTAGAAATGAGGTGGGTCTGGGCAATGGTTTTCCTGGCTATGGGGGTAAGGAAGGGTTTGATTCTATAGAGAGTACCAAGTTTTTTGTTAACAGATTTTATGGTGGCGTTGATATGGTGATCATAGTTAAGACGATTGTCAATTGTAACCCCTAGTAGGCGGGTGGTAGTATCTGGGGTAATGTTAGTAGCATTGTTAGAGGTAATAGAGAAGAATGGTGTGGAAGATTTTTGAGTTGAGGTAAAAGCAGTAATTTTGTTTTTTTGGGATTAAGGAGGAGGCAATGTTTCATAAACCAAGCCTTGTTGGAAGTAAGTAGTTCTCTTAGTTTCCTGTTTAATTTAATTAGAGAGCAACTATCATTATGAGAATAGCTCTTGCTGATTTTAGCCATGACTTGTTTCCTTTTGTTATATACCCTATAAAGGTTAGGATTCCACTAGTGTGTTTATTTTTAGAGTTTGTTTTGGGCTTACTTCTAGCAGAGACAGCAGCCTGTATACAGCCATTTACATGGTGGTACAGGTTCTGTGTGAACAATTCTGCAAAAGCTGCTGTGTACTAGGGGATGGGAGGAATAATTCAAAGAATGTAGTTTGTTTTGGAATACTTCTTAAGTTACAGGATTGAACCTTGGAGTGTGAACTTGTGAGGCATAGATCTTGCCAGTGAGACACCATACTGTCTGGTCATAACACGTTGTATAATGAGACTATACAGAGCTGGAACATTCTGAACATTTGCCTTATTCCACCTCTCTCATTCTTCCCTTAGAATGACTTTATTCAAACTGTGAGATGTCAAAGTGATGTATGATGCTGCTTGTCAAATTCTGGAGCGTGAGAGCATCATGTTGGAAGGAAACAATAATATTAAGCAGAAGGTTTTACAAGTGCTGGAGACTAATATGTGTCCCAGAGACTCCTCCCTCCTATGGAACAGACCTCACGTCCCTGTGAAGCTGAGATCCTCTATCACTCAGTATTAAGCAGAAGGTTTTACAAGTGCTGGAGACTAATATGTGTCCCAGAGACTCCTCCCTCCTATGGAACAGACCTCACGTCCGTGTGAAGCTGAGATCCTCTCTCACTCAGTATTAAGCAGAAGGTTTTACAAGTGCTGGAGACTAATATGTGTCCCAGAGACTCCTCCCTCCTATGGAACAGACCTCACGTCCGTGTGAAGCTGAGATCCTCTCTCACTCAGTATTAAGCAGAAGGTTTTACAAGTGCTGGAGACTAATATGTGTCCCAGAGACTCCTCCCTCCTATGGAACAGACCTCACGTCCGTGTGAAGCTGAGATCCTCTATCACTCAGTATTAAGCAGAAGGTTTTACAAGTGCTGGAGACTAATATGTGTCCCAGAGACTCCTCCCTCCTATGGAACAGACCTCACGTCCGTGTGAAGCTGAGATCCTCTATCACTCAGTATTAAGCAGAAGGTTTTACAAGTGCTGGAGACTAATATGTGTCCCAGAGACTCCTCCCTCCTATGGAACAGACCTCACGTCCCTGTGAAGCTGAGATCCTCTATCACTCAGTATTAAGCAGAAGGTTTTACAAGTGCTGGAGACTAATATGTGTCCCAGAGACTCCTCCCTCCTATGGAACAGACCTCACGTCCGTGTGAAGCTGAGATCCTCTATCACTCAGTATTAAGCAGAAGGTTTTACAAGTGCTGGAGACTAATATGTGTCCCAGAGACTCCTCCCTCCTATGGAACAGACCTCACGTCCCTGTGAAGCTGAGATCCTCTATCACTCAGTATTAAGCAGAAGGTTTTACAAGTGCTGGAGACTAATATGTGTCCCAGAGACTCCTCCCTCCTATGGAACAGACCTCACGTCCGTGTGAAGCTGAGATCCTCTATCACTCAGTATTAAGCAGAAGGTTTTACAAGTGCTGGAGACTAATATGTGTCCCAGAGACTCCTCCCTCCTATGGAACAGACCTCACGTCCGTGTGAAGCTGAGATCCTCTATCACTCAGTATTAAGCAGAAGGTTTTACAAGTGCTGGAGACTAATATGTGTCCCAGTGACTCCTCCCTCCTATGGAACAGACCTCACGTCCGTGTGAAGCTGAGATCCTCTATCACTCAGTATTAAGCAGAAGGTTTTACAAGTGCTGGAGACTAATATGTGTCCCAGAGACTCCTCCCTCCTATGGAACAGACCTCACGTCCGTGTGAAGCTGAGATCCTCTATCACTCAGTATTAAGCAGAAGGTTTTACAAGTGCTGGAGACTAATATGTGTCCCAGAGACTCCTTCCTCCTATGGAACAGACCTCACGTCTGTGTGAAGCTGAGATCCTCTATCACTCAGTATTAAGCAGAAGGTTTTACAAGTGCTGGAGACTAATATGTGTCCCAGAGACTCCTCCCTCCTATGGAACAGACCTCACGTCCCTGTGAAGCTGAGATCCTCTATCACTCAGTATTAAGCAGAAGGTTTTACAAGTGCTGGAGACTAATATGTGTCCCAGAGACTCCTCCCTCCTATGGAACAGACCTCATGTCCGTGTGAAGCTGAGATCCTCTATCACTCAGTATTAAGCAGAAGGTTTTACAAGTGCTGGAGACTAATATGTGTCCCAGAGACTCCTCCCTCCTATGGAACAGACCTCACGTCCGTGTGAAGCTGAGATCCTCTATCACTCAGTATTAAGCAGAAGGTTTTACAAGTGCTGGAGACTAATATGTGTCCCAGAGACTCCTCCCTCCTATGGAACAGACCTCACGTCCATGTGAAGCTGAGATCCTCTATCACTCAGTATTAAGCAGAAGGTTTTACAAGTGCTGGAGACTAATATGTGTCCCAGAGACTCCTCCCTCCTATGGAACAGACCTCACATCCGTGTGAAGCTGAGATCCTCTATCACTCAGTATTAAGCAGAAGGTTTTACAAGTGCTGGAGACTAATATGTGTCCCAGAGACTCCTCCCTCCTATGGAACAGACCTCACGTCCGTGTGAAGCTGAGATCCTCTATCACTCAGTATTAAGCAGAAGGTTTTACAAGTGCTGGAGACTAATATGTGTCCCAGAGACTCCTCCCTCCTATGGAACAGACCTCACGTCCGTGTGAAGCTGAGATCCTCTATCACTCAGTATTAAGCAGAAGGTTTTACAAGTACTGGAGACTAATATGTGTCCCAGAGACTCCTCCCTCCTATGGAACAGACCTCACGTCCGTGTGAAGCTGAGATCCTCTATCACTCAGTTAAAGCACAACCTAGACCAATGGATGTGAAATGGAAATTTACATTGGGCCTGGCACCCATGTCCCTTATGGACACAGGTAGCTTATAAATGCCTGGCCCTCAACATCCTATTTGGATACAGGACACCATTATTCTTTCGGGAAAACTTAGCTAGGCTTAGAAATTCCCCCTGGGTTGTTAGCCTAGTAACACTCTATGAATCTATGAATCCATGAAGAAGTCAGCTCAGAAAAAAAAAATGAGCAGGGTTCATTTTTTCCTAGGCCACCATACTACCTGTGGTGGTATATATACTTATGTGAGAAAACAGTAGGAGTCCTGAAAGAAATTAAAACTGTAGGGAGTGTTGTGCACTTGTGAACAGCAAGTAAAACTGATGGTAACAAATTAAGAAGCCAGCTGTAGGTCACGCTGCACAAAATGTTAGATCATCTGCAAAACAGTTATTCTGTAAAAGAAGGCCCTGTCTATCATAAACAACATGTCAATCAAGACAAATTAGCATAAGTTTTAATCCTTCTCCAAGAGACCACTAGACAAGAGGTGTAGCAATGTCTTCCATGATTCACAAAGGAAGCGGTGATGGAGGAGTTAAGGGTACAAAAGGCAATATACAATAACCCTGTGCTCGCAAGAATTCCTTGCTGCCCTGACAAAATGGCAGTGTGGACCATAATTAGAACTCTTTCATTAAAAAATATCCATTATTGGTAAGGACTATTACTTGTATAGTAAAGTGTAGATTGTGCTGTGCTAAACAAATAAGAAAACAAACCAACAAAAACAGAAAAATAAACACATTTTTGTTCCACCAGTGGACTGTAGTTATTCTAGGGATATATAAGTATATATTCTATACAGAGCTGACAGGAGAGCAGGGACAGTTCAGTCAGTTTCTATTTGCAGTGATATTTCTGGGATCATATAAAATAAGATGTCAATGATTGCAAGTTCTGATAGGTTCATAGGTGTGTACTTGGCTAATGGCTCTGGAGCCTTTACAAGCCTAGCCCATAGAAGTGCCCTGGCATCGTGCCGTCCAATGTTAGTTCCCAGTGCCTCTATCAAGTACAGCCACTGGAGTGATCCCCAGTGTGAACTTTCTATTACCCTTCTAACTCATCAAGATTTCTCTTGAAGAGGGACAGTGAGGTGCTCTGCTTGACATGTTTGGGAAGTCTATTCCAGAGCATGGGCAGTCTCTGGGTTATGAACCTGTCCCTCCAGCATGTTCTGTTGATTGTGGTAATGAGGTTGAGGTCTCTGGAGCATGTGGTGTGGAGGGAGTGGAATTTATTTAGATGTAGCATTTCTAACAGTGCTGGGTCAGATATGGCTTTGTAAGTCAAGCAGAGATCGCCTCTAAGTAGGTGATATGAGACAGAGAATAGCTGGAGTCTTTTGAATCTGTCCGTGTAGTACATGTGTTTAATGCCTAGCATCCTCTTCATAAGGTACTTCTGTGGCCTCTCCAGCTGTTGCAGGTGTTTATTGAGGTTCATGCCAAATGGGGCATTATACTCAATGATTAGTCTAATGAGGGAAAAGTAGAGAGAGACAATGATCTCTTTCTTCCTGGATGAAAAACCCTTGGTAATGAGATGTGCCACATAGAAGGAGTTTCTGACCACAGTGGCAATGTGTTGGTTGAAGGAGAGGTTGCTGTCAACCTGCATCCCCAGATCTTTTATAATGTCTTCAGTGTTCAGTGGGCTGCCATCAATTTGGTAAATAATGGGAACTGAGTTTTTACCAAAGGGGATGACGACGCATGTTTTGGTGGTAAGCTTAAGGCCATGGTTTCAACACCAGTCATTGGTCTCAGTGATGCTTTTCTGTAGGATGTCTGCATCACTTGGGATGTTAATAATGGCTTCCAGCTTGCAGTCATCTGCAAACTTGGTCAGCCAGAGTCCCTTCATGTAGATGACGAACAGGAAAAGACCCAGGACTGATCCCTGTGGAACTCCACTCGTGACTGGTTGACAGTCTGATTTGGAGTCTGCTACTTTCACACTGTGTGTTCTATCTGTGAGCCAATTTGCAACCCAGCTAGTGATATAGGGGTTGATGCCTAGTTTGATGAGTTTATCAATAATTCCTGAGTGAGGAATGGTATCATAGGCCTTGGCCAGGTCGAGGTAGGCTGTATCCACTGCCTTACCTTCATCCACAATCCTGGTGACTGACTCAAAGAAGTCAACCAGGTTGAGCAGGCATGATGTCCCTTTCACTAAGCCAAATTGAGTGTGGTCTAGAGTTTGGAGATTTCCTATATCTTTGTTAATCAGGTCTATGATGTGCTCCATAGCTTTACATATCAGACTCATCAGGCTAATGGGGCAATAATTCCTAGGGTCTGTAGTCGCTCCTCCTTTATGGAGAGGGATGACTGTAGCAGTGCACCATTTGGTAGGGACAAAGCCTGAGGTGAGGCTGTGACTAAACAGGGCACACAGATGTGGTGCCAGTTTGTTTTGTAGTTCATGTAGAACACAGCCAGGGATATTACTGGGTCCCATGGAAGCTGTATTCTTGGCCTTGGACAATGCAGCTTTAACTTGTGCTGCAGTAATGCTGGGTGCCTGGCATTCTTCCGGTATTGTTATTGGTCCTTTGGGAGGGAGAGAGGGGTAAAGTTGGCACTGAATCTGTAGGCCAGTATGTTGGCAATATCTGTGCACTCAGTATAGGAGGTACCATTGTGCAGTAACTCAGAGCAAATGTTGGTATTACTGTGGAGGTTCTAGATATAACTATAGAAGGCTTTGTGATTGTTTTTAGTGTCTTCCGCAATTCTGCCTTCATAGCTGACTTTGCAGGACTTGATGAGGGATCTCAACTTTTTGTTGAGGCTAATAAGGGAGTTTTTCCAGTCTTGGGACTTCACCTTTTCCTGCAACAGTTTCTTCCTTCTGTTGTAGAGTTCATTAATGGCAGGAGACCACCAGATTGGCTTACTCTTTTTGGAGGAGAGCATCTTGGTTCTGTTGGGTATGGCTAGTTCCATGCATTTATGTACATGTTCGCACAGTGCATTGGTGTATGCTTCCACAGTCATGCAGCTATTTTCCATTGACATGGGTGCCATGAAGTTAGCTACCTCTGTAGGAGCCCAAAGTCAGCTTTGGAGAAGTTTTTCAAGGTGGTTACCTTTGCGGGGGTGTGGGTGAGATGTGGATTTCCGTAGTGATTAGTTTATGGTTGGATCTGACCAGGGAGGGATTGACTATTGGTGTAGAGCAATGGTCACCCATGTTAGCAATAACCAGGTCAAGGATGCTGCTTCCTCTAGTGGGGGTCAGAATGAGCTGGTCCAGGGAATTGGAATTGATGAATTCCAGAAAGTGTTGGGCCAGTGTATTGGTGCTTGAGTAGTTTTCCAAGTTGATGGAAGGGTAGTTGAAGTCTCCTAGTATGAGAGTGCTGGGTTGGACCTTGATAGATTCCAAGGTGCTTAGGAGCATTGAGTGAGAGTCTAGGCACATGTTTGGGGACCTGTAGCAGGCTATGACCTGGATCTCCATCTTACACAATGTTAATTGTACCTGACGTATCTCAGATGTGTTATGCTGGACTACTAGTCTGGAGGTGTGCATAACCTTTATGACTATGGAGACACCACTGGCTATGGAGCTTCGGTCCATGTTTCAGGGCCGAAAGGTGTGGAATTAGTTATAGCCTGGTAGTGCAGGGGTGCTTTCTGCAGCTTTAAACCAGGTCTCAGTTACAGCACAAGTGTCGATGTTCTCCATTTTGAGGAGTGCTTCAAGCGAGTGCATCTTGAGATTTAGACTTCTAACATTGAGCAGCATGACCCTCAGCTTGCATATATTTATAGCTGTTACAATGGTAATTTGGTCTTTGGAAGACTGCCTAAAAAGGCACTATAGGGGTAGCAAGAGCCTTAGCCAGTACCAGGAAACACAGGGTTGACCGATGCAGTCCATCTCTGGCAAAGCATCGAGGTCTGTCATTCATGTCATCCCAAGCAGACAAATACTGGATCTCCTTAGAATGACACCAGAAATGTAGCCAATTGTTGAAGTCAATCATTTTTTGCTTGCACTGGGGTATCATTCTGGGTGACGGTAGGATACTGCTCAGGGCTAGGGTCATACCTGCCTGGGCCACATAATCTGAGAGCTCCACCATGTCTCTTTTCATGTAGTCCAGGGAGGTGTGTCTCAGGTCATTCACACCCACATGGGCAATGACAGAGTCATACTTGTACTTGTTGTGGAATGACCTGAGTGCGTGTGTTATGTGTCAGATTCTGGCACCTAATAGACAGCTGACTGTTACATTCTCCTTATTCAACCTAGTGAGTGGGACATCTGTCTGCCTCATTATTGAGTCACCTATGATTAGTGTATTGGGCAAGGTGTTTAGCCTTAGGGGCTTAGGTTGAGGGGCACACTCTGGAGGTGAACTATGTGTCCTGCGGTTTGTGCTATGTTGTGGTGGTTGACTGCATTTCTGTCTTGGAGGTCTCTGCTGTTTGGGTACATTTCTATTGAGTGCCTCCGCAAAGGTGGGTGTGTGGTTTGTGTTTATATGTGAGAGCGGTGATGATGGATGTTCTGGAGGGCTATGTGTTCCATGTGGTGTGGTGCAGGTGTTGACCTCCTCCTCTTGACTAGCTTGTCCAGTCTTGGCTGGAGAGTGCATAGCTTCCAGTTTGGTGATATAAGTGCATTTCTCACAAGTCTGAGTGTTGGGAGGTAAGAGGAGAGGGTAGTCTGTGTACATGAGGCAGTTGCTACACTGCTTCAGAATGCCCAAGTGCACCTGGTTAATAGGAGAAAGCACAGGGAACTGCCCTTTAATCATGCCAGGAGGGGTGGTTGTAACTACTAAGTACTGGAGCTATTTCCATGAAGAATGGCTAGTGCTGATGGCACTTAGGTGTGCTACAATAATTGCTACAAAAACCTGCTGAAGTGCAATGCGATTAAGCTATTTGAAGTGCAAGAGAGAGAGAGAATGAACTAGCAATATCTCTAAGGGAAAAACTGAAGAGCAGACTTTCTGGCACCAGTAATAGTTTACGTCAGCTCAGTGCCGCTGTGCAGGGCTTTGACAAGCACAAACCCATGCAAAAGTGGGCTTTTAAACCAGAAAGTTGAAAGGGATAGAAAAACTGCCTAAACAGCCAATAAACTACAATTTCTGGGCCAGAAACCACTCCTCTTGCGGTAGTTACCTAGTGCTTACCACTCCCACTGATAAGCTAGAAGACTTCCCTCCAACACAGAAAAGTTTGGGGGGGGGGATCAGAAGCTTACAAACAGTCCTGGATACAACAAATCTGTATCTGGACTAGACTAGTTACAGGAAAGGGAAGAAACAAGCTTAGAACTTTTTTTTACAGTACAACCATGCAGTTAGATGCACAAGAGATCATTACATCATATTGTTCAGACTTTCAGTCGATCTGAGTAGTGTACCATGAATGTTCATACCTTGCCCACAATCCGTTCCCAGCCTATAGCATGTTTTACGTAGATTAGCATGCTTATTATTCCTTTCTGACATTCAGCCAGAATGTTAGTCTGATGGGTCACAAGCACAAGAAAGCTATAAGGTCCAAAATAACAGATAGCTTGAGGTAATAAATGTGTAAATTAGGTTCCAAAAATTAATGGTATATTATATTATAATTAGTGGTAAAATCATTGTAGAACACTAATTTGACTGAATAACATGGCCATTTCTTAATGAATTAGTCTTTTGCACACTGCCTGACATAATCATATCCTTTTTTCTTGTCTGGAGAATGAATGTACTAGCTGATCAATTTGTCAGTAATTCTACAAATTAGGTTTCCAATAGTCAGACCTACAGTCAGATTGTTCAGTTCTCTAACTTGGAGATCACAGGACAGGGGAAGCAGTGACAGCTCAAGTAGCAATACTACCTAAAAGTTCTTTCCATGTCAGCATTTTTCATTAAGTCTGAAGTATGGAAAAAAGTGTTTATTGCAATACAAGCTCCATTTGTTTGCCTTTAAGCATGCTCCTTAAGGCAGGTGCAGATGTTCCTGAGTTTTTAGGACAGAAATGGCTTATGTTAGTGTTTGACAGCTTCATGGAAAAAATGTCTCATCCCTTAGTGTTCGAATATAAGGATTTATTATTGTCTCATGCTAGCTTACTAACTCTCAGTGGGTTTGACAGCAAAATATTTGAGATATGGAACATTTAACATATTTTTATATATAAAATACTCCATGTATTGCATATATTTGTTTTGATTTATACTTCTGTGCAGGACAACTATATCCTCTAAGTTTGTTTATGAGGTCTGTAGCCTGCAGTCTGTAAGCTACAAATGTTATGACGACTTTCATGACAGAACAGCCAACTCCTAGGGTAAAGTCTTCTGAGAATTTCTGGGAAAAAAGATTAATTTCCACTAATTGTTAGTGATAGTATGCTGATTTAGAAAGAAAAGTGTGGCTATTTACTTCATCACTGTTTCTGAAAAAAACGTATTTAATTTGTATGAAATACGAATCGCAAATTTACCCATGGGAAGTATTGTGATGGTCAAGTTTTATTCTAATTGTTTTGTTGTGTAGCAATAATTTTTTTTATAGTAAGACTCCTGATACTAAAACAGCTATGGAAACCAATGTGTGAAGTCATTTTTGGTTAGCAAATGTAATTTTCCATTTTGTAGGGGTCATTTTGACTGAATATTAATAACAGTGTAAACTAAATCATTCTGTGTGCAGAAGCTATTTCTGACCACTGGTAACAATGAGCAAACAAAGAGGTTCATATGTGTGATTGCCTTGTAAACTGAACTACTGGTCTTCAAGAAGTTTAATTACTATGACTGTATATATGTTGAAATTTTGATATTTTCTACATTCTTGGACTTCTGTACACTTTACCAAGTGTAACTTGAACATTTCCAATTTGTAACTCCGAATTACATTTCCAGTAGGAATTCACTGCAGTGCACTTTCTGGGTGGAATTCACAGTCATTATGCAAATGTGTTAAGGCAATTGTTGCTGTCTGCATTGCATGTAAGAGCAGCTCTGATGTGATTCATGATGGAGGCCATTTATGCTTCTAGGTGATGGCCTAGAATAAACGTACGCAATGAAGTAATAATGAGACGCTATTGAGAAGAGATGCAAAACTTTGTATGTTAATAAACCCTCAACCTACCTGTTTGAGATTCATAGTCATACTTTGAAGCATCTCGGTACTGTCTGAGGATATATTATAAAAGGCAGAATTATGCCTTTTCTATTGATTTTGTAATTGGCGAAGATGCTTTCACTTGCTGCTAGCATTGCTACTTCCTGGTGTGAGCTGCTGGTCTTGGCTGAGTCAAAACTGCTTGCATCCAGTGGCACACACCTGCCAAGAAGGTGAAGGCATAGGCAGAGAATAAGTCATAATTTTGATAAGCAAGAAATCCTTGATATGATCGGTGTGGACAGGGATATGGAATGTGTCTTAGTAAGCATGTATGGCCACTATAGAAGTGCAAGGGGATGGCTGGCCTTCCTATCTCTATGGATAGTAAGGTATATATAGCCTTTACTATACTTGCCATGGGGACCTTCCAGAGACAGACTGGAGACATATTGGGCATTTCACTGTCTTCTACCTCAAGGACACTTCAACACTTCCTGGGTGTACACGTGGCATGTGTGAAGGAGTACATCTATTTTCCAGTGTCACTTCAAGACTGAGCCCAAACTAGGAGTCCATTTTATGAGGAGGCATGTTTCACTGAAGAGCCTGAGGCATAGATTGTGCCCAAGTCGCCATTAGGACCCCACCATGTCCAAGGGTGTGGGGGTGTGGGTGTAGTACCACAATAGGAAGACTACCATTCCACAGATTGCCAGTTAGTGCATGATGCATGGGGATGCATCACCAATGTGTCTGCCCAGCAGTGCACATGATTTCTATATTTGGCACACTAGCTCTCTCTACCACCTCTTCCTACATGGTCCTTTCTGGTAAGTGGAAATTCTTATTATTTATCATCAGATTTTTATTCATAGTAAATGTGTTGTTTAATACTAAACCAGTTTTTTTTTTTTTTTTTTGTCTCCCACATTTTCTCTTTTTTTTTTGTTTTGCTTTACTGGTGATGCACGGTATCCCCTGGAGCCATGGCTCATGATAACTGTGAGAGATCTGATGGGAGCTGTGGAAGGTAATCTTCACACCACCCTGTCCCAGACTCATCTTTTCATAGTGAGAGTGTTTGGCATGTTAAAAGTTTACTTCATTTGCATGGATGAGTCTGGGGTCCCCCCTTCAATATGACCCAGCTACTGCATGCAGGTTGCTTACAACATGTTGCATTATGCACAGTATGATTGTGCTCCAGTCTTGTGGTGAATTGACCTTTATTGCCATGGCAGCTTCCAGTGCAGGTCCTAATATGAATAATGATGGCCAGACAGAAGCAGTGGTAAGGGACCCCCATGTGGCAGGTCCATGCATGGTATATATTTGTGCAGGTAAAGAGGTGGTGTCTGGTCCAGAACTATAGATAAGGCATTCAGGTCAGCATTTCCTTTCTTATAAAAAGAAAACACATATAGCATAATTGATGAATGCATTGACATATAGATATATATATATATATATATATATATATATATATATATATATATATATATATATATATAGACTATGCTGTGTGGTGCATGCAGTCTACTGTCTCTCTTCATCAGACATTCCCTCTTATCTTTAAATATTTTTTCAGAACAGGTACTCATATTAGTGTTTATAAAAAGTTCAGTCTGCCTTCTCACAGACACCTTGTCAGTGATGTTGTAAGGCATCATGTAAGGAATATGTATACTTTTTACTATTTTGCAGAAGAAATTTTGCTTAGGAAGTCAATTTAAGTATGCACATACTGAGTTTGCTGAAATGGCAGTTTATTAAAAAGTGTTTTTTTTAGAAAATGACTGCTTGGATTCTAAAAAAGTGTATGTATTACAATCTCTATACTCACATTTAACGTGTTCATACCATGCACGGGAATAGGAAATATATCACTTTTTTTATGCAATGCTTCCTCAGTTTTAACTGTGATATATTAGAAATTATTTACTGTTCTCTCCTAAGGTACTGTACATCAGATTTATTTATTATGTCATACATACTCACTTGTGACTTCAGAAATAGAAATCATCATATGTGCAGTGCTGAGGGTGAAGTGGCAACAGTGCTAATGCTGACGGCAGGATACTCATACAATCTTTTTCTTAGGTGAGTACTATCCACTTTTTAGTGTGTAGTATTTGTTTTGCATTTTGTGTAATTGTGAGTTTTACCATTGCTCAGTTGAAAACTATTGATAATGGATGGCCTTAATGGTGCTAAATATTGCAATTTGCATATTATGCTCTTCACCTTTATTTCCAATTATTATCTTTTACTGTATCTATTGCCATTAATAAAATTATATACATATACATGCAAGGCCTCTTAATGCTGAATTGCATTGTACACAAACACTTATTCTGCAGTTATAATTTTATTTATCTAACAAATTTTCTTTGATATTAAACAGTCTCATTAATATATTGATAGGCATGGTAGGTAAATACTACATTTCATATTTTAAGTACCTGAAATTTGTAACCTGAGTCTCAGTAGGTGAAGATCACATGTGTTATATACAAGGTCTCCTAAAGACAGGGTAGGTAAAGGTGCATGTGATCTCAAGGAGGGGCTGTCATGTTGGCCGGATGGTGACTTGCTACAATGTCATGAGCGACATGATGCATGTGATCCTACAGACATTGATGTCACAGTGATGTGGGATCATGACCTCAAATGAGAAGTTCTGCTATGTGTAGATAAATGCTGACATGGCCTGCATGTGTTCCAGTCATGCTTCTCAGCTGTCCAGATTTCCACATAATGTCTCAAAATTTGCCGTATATTTTTGGTCTGCTCCTCTTAAATTGTGTTTTTTTTTGGCAAACTACAGAGGATTGAAGTCACTAAATAATGACACATATTTCACTTTCAGACTTCATATCCTTCAGAAATGCAAACTAAGACAAAACCTGTTATTCTAACAACATTCTAAGTTTTTAAGAGTAATATTTAAAACCTGTCTATATTTTTGGGTCCTTGCCCCCACCCCATTATTTAAGGCTTTGTCTAGATTACTTGTGTTAGGAAGTTGAGAGGTATAATTCCACTACCTTCATGGGAGGTACTTGTAGTGAGATGTGGTGTACCCCAACATGTCCAGACAATACTTTGGCCTCTTCCCCTTCCAACAATGACTAGTCCTCACTAATGTATGAGGGGAAGTGGGTATGGATGGGGGAAGTGGGTATGGATGGGGGAAGTGGGTATAGATGCTCTGTGTGTCACCAAACAACAGATCAGAATGGTCATGGGATTATCCACACTCTCTACCATTTCTGTGTCGTCTTGGAAATCCTTGTGTACCCTGCAGTACTGTAACCATTTCTAGCCAACTATCTGAGGCTGTGTAATGAGCCTTAACAATGTCACAGCAGCACATTTGTTGCCGGGCAGCAAATTATTTACATGTTTCCTGAGACAGCTGTGACATGTATTTGTGCCTTGAAAACCTTTATAAAGGTGTCACAATGGACACTATTACCTCTGAATTTCTGCTGTTATCCAGAAGTCATCCAGAAGTGTTCCTGTGGGTCTGGACAAAATAGCATTGAGGAGCATGCATTTTCTCCCTCTACAATCTGTAGTGTATTGTCACCATGTACTTGATTTTGTGATCCAGTGTCACTTTCTGTAGTTATGTACATTTTTGAAGTGTGTGATCTTGCCATTAAACTTGGCAACTCTGTTGTTTTGCTTTTCTGGTGATGCACGGTATCCACTGGAGCCATGGCTCATGATAACTGTGAGAGATCTGATGGGAGCTGTGGAAGATAATCTTCACACCACCCTGTCCCAGACTCATCTTTTCATAGTGAGAGTGTTTGGCATGTTAAAAGTTTACTTCATTTGCATGGATGAGTCTGGGGTCCCCCCTTCAATATGACCCAGCTACTGCATGCAGGTTGCTTACAACATGTTGCATTATGCACAGTATGATTGTGCTCCAGTCTTGTGGTGAATTGACCTTTATTGCCATGGCAGCTTCCAGTGCAGGTCCTAATATGAATAATGATGGCCAGACAGAAGCAGTGGTAAGGGACCCCATGTGGCAGGTCCATGCATGGTATATAGTTGTGCAGGTAAAGAGGTGGTGTCTGGTCCAGAACTATAGATAAGGCATTCAGGTCAGCATTTCCTTTCTTATAAAAAGAAAACACATATAGCATAATTGATGAATGCATTGACATATATATATATATATATATATATATATATATATATATATATATATATATATATATATATATATATATGGACTATGCTGTGTGGTGCATGCAGTCTACTGTCTCTCTTCATCAGACATTCCCTCTTATCTTTAAATATTTTTTCAGAACAGGTACTCATATTAGTGTTTATAAAAAGTTCAGTCTGCCTTCTCACAGACACCTTGTCAGTGATGTTGTAAGGCATCATGTAAGGAATATTTATACTTTTTACTATTTTGCAGAAGAAATTTTGCTTAGGAAGTCAATTTAAGTATGCACATACTGAGTTTGCTGAAATGGCAGTTTATTAAAAAGTGTTTTTTTAGAAAATGACTGCTTGGATTCTAAAAAAGTGTATGTATTACAATCTCTATACTCACATTTAACGTGTTCATACCATGCACGGGAATAGGAAATATATCACTTTTTTTATGCAATGCTTCCTCAGTTTTAACTGTGATATATTAGAAATTATTTACTGTTCTCTCCTAAGGTACTGTACATCAGATTTATTTATTATGTCATACATACTCACTTGTGACTTCAGAAATAGAAATCATCATATGTGCAGTGCTGAGGGTGAAGTGGCAACAGTGCTAATGCTGACGGCAGGATACTCATACAATCTTTTTTTCTTAGGTGAGTACTATCCACTTTTAGTGTGTAGTATTTGTTTTGCATTTTGTGTAATTGTGAGTTTTACCATTGCTCAGTTGAAAACTATTGATAATGGATGGCCCTTAATGGTGCTAATATTGCAATTTGCATATTATGCTCTTCACCTTTATTTCCAATTATTATCTTTTACTGTATCTATTGCCATTAATAAAATTATATACATATACATGCAAGGCCTCTTAATGCTGAATTGCATTGTACACAAACACTTATTCTGCAGTTATAATTTTTATTTATCTAACAAATTTTCTTTGATATTAAACAGTCTCATTAATATATTGATAGGCATGGTAGGTAAATACTACATTTCATATTTTAAGTACCTGAAATTTGTAACCTGAGTCTCAGTAGGTGAAGATCACATGTGTTATACACAAGGTCTCCTAAAGACAGGGTAGGTAAAGGTGCATGTGATCTCAAGGAGGGGCTGTCATGTTGGCCGGATGGTGACTTGCTACAATGTCATGAGCTACATGATGCATGTGATCCTACAGACATTGATGTCACAGTGATGTGGGATCATGACCTCAAATGAGAGGTTCTGCTATGTGTAGATAAATGCTGACATGGCCTGCATGTGTTCCAGTCATGCTTCTCAGCTGTCCAGATTTCCACATAATGTCTCAAAATTTGCCGTATATTTTTGGTCTGCTCCTCTTAAATTGTGGGTTTTTTTGGCAAACTAGAGGATTGAAGTCACTAAATAATGACACATATTTCACTTTCAGACTTCATATCCTTCAGAAATGCAAACTAAGACAAAACCTGTTATTCTAACAACATTCTCAGTTTTTAAGAGTAATATTTAAAACCTGTCTATATTTTTGGGTCCTTGCCCCCCCCCCATTATTTAAGGCTTTGTCTAGATTTTTTGTGTTAGGAAGTTGAGAGGTATAATTCCACTACCTTCATGGGAGGTACTTGTAGTGAGATGTGGTGTACCCCAACATGTCCAGACAATACTTTGGCCTCTTCCCCTTCCAACAATGACTAGTCCTCACTAATGTATGAGGGGAAGTGGGTATGGATGGGGGAAGTGGGTATGGATGGGGGAAGTGGGTATGGATGGGGGAAGTGGGTATGGATGCTCTGTGTGTCACCAAACAACGGATCAGAATGGTCATGGGATTATCCCCACTCTCTACCATTTCTGTGTCGTGTTGGAAATCCTTGTGTACCCTGCAGTACTGTAACCATTTCTAGCCAACTATCTGAGGCTGTGTAATGAGCCTTAACAATGTCACAGCAGCACATTTGTTGCCGGGCAGCAAATTATTTACATGTTTCCTGAGACAGCTGTGACATGTATTTGTGCCTTGAAAACCTTCATAAAGGTGTCGCAATGGACACTATTACCTCTGAATTTCTGCTGTTATCCAGAAGTCATCCAGAAGCGTTCCTGTGGGTCTGGACAAAATAGCATTGAGGAGCATGCATTTTCTCCCTCTACAATCTGTAGTGTATTGTCACCATGTACTTGATTTTGTGATCCAGTGTCACTTTCTGTAGTTATGTACATTTTTGAAGTGTGTGATCTTGCCATTAAACTTGGCAACTCTGTTGTTTTGCTTTTCTGGTGATGCACGGTATCCACTGGAGCCATGGCTCATGATAACTGTGAGAGATCTGATGGGAGCTGTGGAAGATAATCTTCACACCACCCTGTCCCAGACTCATCTTTTCATAGTGAGAGTGTTTGGCATGTTAAAAGTTTACTTCATTTGCATGGATGAGTCTGGGGTCCCCCCTTCAATATGACCCAGCTACTGCATGCAGGTTGCTTACAACATGTTGCATTATGCACAGTATGATTGTGCTCCAGTCTTGTGGTGAATTGACCTTTATTGCCATGGCAGCTTCCAGTGCAGGTCCTAATATGAATAATGATGGCCAGACAGAAGCAGTGGTAAGGGACCCCCATGTGGCAGGTCCATGCATGGTATATAGTTGTGCAGGTAAAGAGGTGGTGTCTGGTCCAGAACTATAGATAAGGCATTCAGGTCAGCATTTCCTTTCTTATAAAAAGAAAACACATATAGCATAACTGATGAATGCATTGACATATATATATATATATATATATATATATATATATATATATATATATATATATATATATATATATATATATATGGACTATGCTGTGTGGTGCATGCAGTCTACTGTCTCTCTTCATCAGACATTCCTCTTATCTTTAAATATTTTTTCAGAACAGGTACTCATATTAGTGTTTATAAAAAGTTCAGTCTGCCTTCTCACAGACACCTTGTCAGTGATGTTGTAAGGCATCATGTAAGGAATATTTATACTTTTACTATTTTGCAGAAGAAATTTTGCTTAGGAAGTCAATTTAAGTATGCACATACTGAGTTTGCTGAAATGGCAGTTTATTAAAAAGTGTTTTTTTAGAAAATGACTGCTTGGATTCTAAAAAGTGTATGTATTACAATCTCTATACTCACATTTAACGTGTTCATACCATGCACGGGAATAGGAAATATATCACTTTTTTTATGCAATGCTTCCTCAGTTTTAACTGTGATATATTAGAAATTATTTACTGTTCTCTCCTAAGGTACTGTACATCAGATTTATTTATTATGTCATACATACTCACTTGTGACTTCAGAAATAGAAATCATCATATGTGCAGTGCTGAGGGTGAAGTGGCAACAGTGCTAATGCTGACGGCAGGATACTCATACAATCTTTTTTTCTTAGGTGAGTCCTATCCACTTTTTAGTGTGTAGTATTTGTTTTGCATTTTGTGTAATTGTGAGTTTTACCATTGCTCAGTTGAAAACTATTGATAATGGATGGCCCCTTAATGGTGCTAATATTGCAATTTGCATATTATGCTCTTCACCTTTATTTCCAATTATTATCTTTTACTGTATCTATTGCCATTAATAAAATTATATACATATACATGCAAGGCCTCTTAATGCTGAATTGCATTGTACACAAACACTTATTCTGCAGTTATAATTTTTATTTATCTAACAAATTTTCTTTGATATTAAACAGTCTCATTAATATATTGATAGGCATGGTAGGTAAATACTACATTTCATATTTTAAGTACCTGAAATTTGTAACCTGAGTCTCAGTAGGTGAAGATCACATGTGTTATACACAAGGTCTCCTAAAGACAGGGTAGGTAAAGGTGCATGTGATCTCAAGGAGGGGCTGTCATGTTGGCCGGATGGTGACTTGCTACAATGTCATGAGCTACATGATGCATGTGATCCTACAGACATTGATGTCACAGTGATGTGGGATCATGACCTCAAATGAGAGGTTCTGCTATGTGTAGATAAATGCTGACATGGCCTGCATGTGTTCCAGTCATGCTTCTCAGCTGTCCAGATTTCCACATAATGTCTCAAAATTTGCCGTATATTTTTGGTCTGCTCCTCTTAAATTGTGGGTTTTTTTGGCAAACTAGAGGATTGAAGTCACTAAATAATGACACATATTTCACTTTCAGACTTCATATCCTTCAGAAATGCAAACTAAGACAAAACCTGTTATTCTAACAACATTCTAAGTTTTTAAGAGTAATATTTAAAACCTGTCTATATTTTTGGGTCCTTGCCCCCCCCCCCCATTATTTAAGGCTTTGTCTAGATTTCTTGTGTTAGGAAGTTGAGAGGTATAATTCCACTACCTTCATGGGAGGTACTTGTAGTGAGATGTGGTGTACCCCAACATGTCCAGACAATACTTTGGCCTCTTCCCTTCCAACAATGACTAGTCCTCACTAATGTATGAGGGAAGTGGGTATGGATGGGGAAGTGGGTATGGATGGGGGAAGTGGGTATGGATGCTCTGTGTGTCACCAAACAACGGATCAGAATGGTCATGGGATTATCCCCACTCTCTACCATTTCTGTGTCGTGTTGGAAATCCTTGTGTACCCTGCAGTACTGTAACCATTTCTAGCCAACTATCTGAGGCTGTGTAATGAGCCTTAACAATGTCACAGCAGCACATTTGTTGCCGGGCAGCAAATTATTTACATGTTTCCTGAGACAGCTGTGACATGTATTTGTGCCTTGAAAACCTTCATAAAGGTGTCGCAATGGACACTATTACCTCTGAATTTCTGCTGTTATCCAGAAGTCATCCAGAAGTGTTCCTGTGGGTCTGGACAAAATAGCATTGAGGAGCATGCATTTTCCCCTCTACAATCTGTAGTGTATTGTCACCATGTACTTGATTTTGTGATCCAGTGTCACTTTCTGTAGTTATGTACATTTTTGAAGTGTGTGATCTTGCCATTAAACTTGGCAACTCTGTTGTTTTGCTTTTCTGGTGATGCACGGTATCCACTGGAGCCATGGCTCATGATAACTGTGAGAGATCTGATGGGAGCTGTGGAAGATAATCTTCACACCACCCTGTCCCAGACTCATCTTTTCATAGTGAGAGTGTTTGGCATGTTAAAAGTTTACTTCATTTGCATGGATGAGTCTGGGGTCCCCCCTTCAATATGACCCAGCTACTGCATGCAGGTTGCTTACAACATGTTGCATTATGCACACTATGATTGTGCTCCAGTCTTGTGGTGAATTGACCTTTATTGCCATGGCAGCTTCCAGTGCAGGTCCTAATATGAATAATGATGGCCAGACAGAAGCAGTGGTAAGGGACCCCATGTGGCAGGTCCATGCATGGTATATAGTTGTGCAGGTAAAGAGGTGGTGTCTGGTCCAGAACTATAGATAAGGCATTCAGGTCAGCATTTCCTTTCTTATAAAAAGAAAACACATATAGCATAATTGATGAATGCATTGACATATATATATATATATATATATATATATATATATATATATATATATATATATATATATATATATATATATATATATATATATATGGACTATGCTGTGTGGTGCATGCAGTCTACTGTCTCTCTTCATCAGACATTCCCTCTTATCTTTAAATATTTTTTCAGAACAGGTACTCATATTAGTGTTTATAAAAAGTTCAGTCTGCCTTCTCACAGACACCTTGTCAGTGATGTTGTAAGGCATCATGTAAGGAATATTTATACTTTTACTATTTTGCAGAAGAAATTTTGCTTAGGAAGTCAATTTAAGTATGCACATACTGAGTTTGCTGAAATGGCAGTTTATTAAAAGTGTTTTTTAGAAAATGACTGCTTGGATTCTAAAAAGTGTATGTATTACAATCTCTATACTCACATTTAACGTGTTCATACCATGCACGGGAATAGGAAATATATCACTTTTTTATGCAATGCTTCCTCAGTTTTAACTGTGATATATTAGAAATTATTTACTGTTCTCTCCTAAGGTACTGTACATCAGATTTATTTATTATGTCATACATACTCACTTGTGACTTCAGAAATAGAAATCATCATATGTGCAGTGCTGAGGGTGAAGTGGCAACAGTGCTAATGCTGACGCAGGATACTCATACAATCTTTTTTCTTAGGTGAGTACTATCCACTTTTAGTGTGTAGTATTTGTTTTGCATTTTGTGTAATTGTGAGTTTTACCATTGCTCAGTTGAAAACTATTGATAATGGATGGCCCCTTAATGGTGCTAATATTGCAATTTGCATATTATGCTCTTCACCTTTATTTCCAATTATTATCTTTTACTGTATCTATTGCCATTAATAAAATTATATACATATACATGCAAGGCCTCTTAATGCTGAATTGCATTGTACACAAACACTTATTCTGCAGTTATAATTTTTATTTATCTAACAACTTTTCTTTGATATTAAACAGTCTCATTAATATATTGATAGGCATGGTAGGTAAATACTACATTTCATATTTTAAGTACCTGAAATTTGTAACCTGAGTCTCAGTAGGTGAAGATCACATGTGTTATACACAAGGTCTCCTAAAGACAGGGTAGGTAAAGGTGCATGTGATCTCAAGGAGGGGCTGTCATGTTGGCCGGATGGTGACTTGCTACAATGTCATGAGCTACATGATGCATGTGATCCTACAGACATTGATGTCACAGTGATGTGGGATCATGACCTCAAATGAGAGGTTCTGCTATGTGTAGATAAATGCTGACATGGCCTGCATGTGTTCCAGTCAAGCTTCTCAGCTGTCCAGATTTCCACATAATGTCTCAAAATTTGCCGTATATTTTTGGTCTGCTCCTCTTAAATTGTGGGTTTTTTTGGCAAACTAGAGGACTGAAGTCACTAAATAATGACACATATTTCACTTTCAGACTTCATATCCTTCAGAAATGCAAACTAAGACAAAACCTGTTATTCTAACAACATTCTAAGTTTTTAAGAGTAATATTTAATACCTGTCTATATTTTTGGGTCCTTGCCCCCCCCCCCCCCCATTATTTAAGGCTTTGTCTAGATTTCTTGTGTTAGGAAGTTGAGAGGTATAATTCCACTACCTTCATGGGAGGTACTTGTAGTGAGATGTGGTGTACCCCAACATGTCCAGACAATACTTTGGCCTCTTCCCCTTCCAACAATGACTAGTCCTCACTAATGTATGAGGGGAAGTGGGTATGGATGGGGGAAGTGGGTATGGATGGGGGAAGTGGGTATGGATGCTCTGTGTGTCACCAAACAACGGATCAGAATGGTCATGGGATTATCCCCACTCTCTACCATTTCTGTGTCGTGTTGGAAATCCTTGTGTACCCTGCAGTACTGTAACCATTTCTAGCCAACTATCTGAGGCTGTGTAATGAGCCTTAACAATGTCACAGCAGCACATTTGTTGCGGGCAGCAAATTATTTACATGTTTCCTGAGACAGCTGTGACATGTATTTGTGCCTTGAAAACCTTCATAAATGTGTCGCAATGGACACTATTACCTCTGAATTTCTGCTGTTATCCAGAAGTCATCCAGAAGTGTTCCTGTGGGTCTGGACAAAATAGCATTGAGGAGCATGCATTTTCTCCCTCTACAATCTGTAGTGTATTGTCACCATGTACTTGATTTTGTGATCCAGTGTCACTTTCTGTAGTTATGTACATTTTTGAAGTGTGTGATCTTGCCATTAAACTTGGCAACTCTGTTGTTTTGCTTTTCTGGTGATGCACGGTATCCACTGGAGCCATGGCTCATGATAACTGTGAGAGATCTGATGGGAGCTGTGGAAGATAATCTTCACACCACCCTGTCCCAGACTCATCTTTTCATAGTGAGAGTGTTTGGCATGTTAAAAGTTTACTTCATTTGCATGGATGAGTCTGGGGTCCCCTTCAATATGACCCAGCTACTGCATGCAGGTTGCTTACAACATGTTGCATTATGCACAGTATGATTGTGCTCCAGTCTTGTGGTGAATTGACCTTTATTGCCATGGCAGCTTCCAGTGCAGGTCCTAATATGAATAATGATGGCCAGACAGAAGCAGTGGTAAGGGACCCCCATGTGGCAGGTCCATGCATGGTATATAGTTGTGCAGGTAAAGAGGTGGTGTCTGGTCCAGAACTATAGATAAGGCATTCAGGTCAGCATTTCCTTTCTTATAAAAAGAAAACACATATAGCATAATTGATGAATGCATTGACATATATATATATATATATATATATATATATATATATATATATATATATATATATATGGACTATGCTGTGTGGTGCATGCAGTCTACTGTCTCTCTTCATCAGACATTCCCTCTTATCTTTAAATATTTTTTCAGAACAGGTACTCATATTAGTGTTTATAAAAAGTTCAGTCTGCCTTCTCACAGACACCTTGTCAGTGATGTTGTAAGGCATCATGTAAGGAATATTTATACTTTTTACTATTTTGCAGAAGAAATTTTGCTTAGGAAGTCAATTTAAGTATGCACATACTGAGTTTGCTGAAATGGCAGTTTATTAAAAAGTGTTTTTTTTAGAAAATGACTGCTTGGATTCTAAAAAAGTGTATGTATTACAATCTCTATACTCACATTTAACGTGTTCATACCATGCACGGGAATAGGAAATATATCACTTTTTTTATGCAATGCTTCCTCAGTTTTAACTGTGATATATTAGAAATTATTTACTGTTCTCTCCTAAGGTACTGTACATCAGATTTATTTATTATGTCATACATACTCACTTGTGACTTCAGAAATAGAAATCATCATATGTGCAGTGCTGAGGGTAAAGTGGCAACAGTGCTAATGCTGACGGCAGGATACTCATACAATCTTTTTTTCTTAGGTGAGTACTATCCACTTTTTAGTGTGTAGTATTTGTTTTGCATTTTGTGTAATTGTGAGTTTTACCATTGCTCAGTTGAAAACTATTGATAATGGATGGCCCCTTAATGGTGCTAATATTGCAATTTGCATATTATGCTCTTCACCTTTATTTCCAATTATTATCTTTTACTGTATCTATTGCCATTAATAAAATTATATACATATACATGCAAGGCCTCTTAATGCTGAATTGCATTGTACACAAACACTTATTCTGCAGTTATAATTTTTATTTATCTAACAACTTTTCTTTGATATTAAACAGTCTCATTAATATATTGATAGGCATGGTAGGTAAATACTACATTTCATATTTTAAGTACCTGAAATTTGTAACCTGAGTCTCAGTAGGTGAAGATCACATGTGTTATACACAAGGTCTCCTAAAGACAGGGTAGGTAAAGGTGCATGTGATCTCAAGGAGGGGCTGTCATGTTCGCCGGATGGTGACTTGCTACAATGTCATGAGCTACATGATGCATGTGATCCTACAGACATTGATGTCACAGTGATGTGGGATCATGACCTCAAATGAGAGGTTCTGCTATGTGTAGATAAATGCTGACATGGCCTGCATGTGTTCCAGTCATGCTTCTCAGCTGTCCAGATTTCCACATAATGTCTCAAAATTTGCCGTATATTTTGGTCTGCTCCTCTTAAATTGTGGGTTTTGGCAAACTAGAGGATTGAAGTCACTAAATAATGACACATATTTCACTTTCAGACTTCATATCCTTCAGAAATGCAAACTAAGACAAAACCTGTTATTCTAACAACATTCTAAGTTTTTAAGAGTAATATTTAAAACCTGTCTATATTTTTGGGTCCTTGCCCCTTATTTAAGGCTTTGTCTAGATTTCTTGTGTTAGGAAGTTGAGAGGTATAATTCCACTACCTTCATGGGAGGTACTTGTAGTGAGATGTGGTGTACCCCAACATGTCCAGACAATACTTTGGCCTCTTCCCCTTCCAACAATGACTAGTCCTCACTAATGTATGAGGGGAAGTGGGTATGGATGGGGGAAGTGGGTATGGATGGGGGAAGTGGGTATGGATGGGGGAAGTGGGTATGGATGGGGGAAGTGGGTATGGATGCTCTGTGTGTCACCAAACAACGGATCAGAATGGTCATGGGATTATCCCCACTCTACCATTTCTGTGTCGTGTTGGAAATCCTTGTGTACCCTGCAGTACTGTAACCATTTCTAGCCAACTATCTGAGGCTGTGTAATGAGCCTTAACAATGTCACAGCAGCACATTTGTTACCGGGCAGCAAATTATTTACATGTTTCCTGAGACAGCTGTGACATGTATTTGTGCCTTGAAAACCTTCATAAAGGTGTCGCAATGGACACTATTACCTCTGAATTTCTGCTGTTATCCAGAAGTCATCCAGAAGTGTTCCTGTGGGTCTGGACAAAATAGCATTGAGGAGCATGCATTTTCTCCCTCTACAATCTGTAGTGTATTGTCACCATGTACTTGATTTTGTGATCCAGTGTCACTTTCTGTAGTTATGTACATTTTGAAGTGTGTGATCTTGCCATTAAACTTGGCAACTCTGTTGTTTTGCTTTTCTGGTGATGCACGGTATCCACTGGAGCCATGGCTCATGATAACTGTGAGAGATCTGATGGGAGCTGTGGAAGATAATCTTCACACCACCCTGTCCCAGACTCATCTTTTCATAGTGAGAGTGTTTGGCATGTTAAAAGTTTACTTCATTTGCATGGATGAGTCTGGGGTCCCCCCTTCAATATGACCCAGCTACTGCATGCAGGTTGCTTACAACATGTTGCATTATGCACAGTATGATTGTGCTCCAGTCTTGTGGTGAATTGACCTTTATTGCCATGGCAGCTTCCATTGCAGGTCCTAATATGAATAATGATGGCCAGACAGAAGCAGTGGTAAGGGACCCCCATGTGGCAGGTCCATGCATGGTATATAGTTGTGCAGGTAAAGAGGTGGTGTCTGGTCCAGAACTATAGATAAGGCATTCAGGTCAGCATTTCCTTTCTTATAAAAAGAAAACACATATAGCATAATTGATGAATGCATTGACATATATATATATATATATATATATATATATATATGGACTATGCTGTGTGGTGCATGCAGTCTACTGTCTCTCTTCATCAGACATTCCCTCTTATCTTTAAATATTTTTTCAGAACAGGTACTCATATTAGTGTTTATAAAAAGTTCAGTCTGCCTTCTCACAGACACCTTGTCAGTGATGTTGTAAGGCATCATGTAAGGAATATTTATACTTTTTACTATTTTGCAGAAGAAATTTTGCTTAGGAAGTCAATTTAAGTATGCACATACTGAGTTTGCTGAAATGGCAGTTTATTAAAAAGTGTTTTTTAGAAAATGACTGCTTGGATTCTAAAAAGTGTATGTATTACAATCTCTATACTCACATTTAACGTGTTCATACCATGCACGGAATAGGAAATATATCACTTTTTTATGCAATGCTTCCTCAGTTTTAACTGTGATATATTAGAAATTATTTACTGTTCTCTCCTAAGGTACTGTACATCAGATTTATTTATTATGTCATACATACTCACTTGTGACTTCAGAAATAGAAATCATCATATGTGCAGTGCTGAGGGTGAAGTGGCAACAGTGCTATTGCTGTGACAGGATACTCATACAATCTTTTTTTCTTAGGTGAGTACTATCCACTTTTTAGTGTGTAGTATTTGTTTTGCATTTTGTGTAATTGTGAGTTTTACCATTGCTCAGTTGAAAACTATTGATAATGGATGGCCCCTTAATGGTGCTAATATTGCAATTTGCATATTATGCTCTTCACCTTTATTTCCAATTATTATCTTTTACTGTATCTATTGCCATTAATAAAATTATATACATATACATGCAAGGCCTCTTAATGCTGAATTGCATTGTACACAAACACTTATTCTGCAGTTATAATTTTTATTTATCTAACAAATTTTCTTTGATATTAAACAGTCTCATTAATATATTGATAGGCATGGTAGGTAAATACTACATTTCATATTTTAAGTACCTGAAATTTGTAACCTGAGTCTCAGTAGGTGAAGATCACATGTGTTATACACAAGGTCTCCTAAAGACAGGGTAGGTAAAGGTGCATGTGATCTCAAGGAGGGGCTGTCATGTTGGCCGGATGGTGACTTGCTACAATGTCATGAGCTACATGATGCATGTGATCCTACAGACATTGATGTCACAGTGATGTGGGATCATGACCTCAAATGAGAGGTTCTGCTATGTGTAGATAAATGCTGACATGGCCTGCATGTGTTCCAGTCATGCTTCTCAGCTGTCCAGATTTCCACATAATGTCTCAAAATTTGCCGTATATTTTTGGTCTGCTCCTCTTAAATTGTGGGTTTTTTTGGCAAACTAGAGGATTAAAGTCACTAAATAATGACACATATTTCACTTTCAGACTTCATATCCTTCAGAAATGCAAACTAAGACAAAACCTGTTATTCTAACAACATTCTAAGTTTTTAAGAGTAATATTTAAAACCTGTCTATATTTTTGGGTCCTTGCCCCCCCCCCCCCATTATTTAAGGCTTTGTCTAGATTTCTTGTGTTAGGAAGTTGAGAGGTATAATTCCACTACCTTCATGGGAGGTTCTTGTAGTGAGATGTGGTGTACCCCAACATGTCCAGACAATACTTTGGCCTCTTCCCCTTCCAACAATGACTAGTCCTCACTAATGTATGAGGGGAAGTGGGTATGGATGGGGGAAGTGGGTATGGATGGGGGAAGTGGGTATGGATGCTCTGTGTGTCACCAAACAACGGATCAGAATGGTCATGGGATTATCCCCACTCTCTACCATTTCTGTGTCGTGTTGGAAATCCTTGTGTACCCTGCAGTACTGTAACCATTTCTAGCCAACTATCTGAGGCTGTGTAATGAGCCTTAACAATGTCACAGCAGCACATTTGTTGCCGGGCAGCAAATTATTTACATGTTTCCTGAGACAGCTGTGACATGTATTTGTGCCTTGAAAACCTTCATAAATGTGTCGCAATGGACACTATTACCTCTGAATTTCTGCTGTTATCCAGAAGTCATCCAGAAGTGTTCCTGTGGGTCTGGACAAAATAGCATTGAGGAGCATGCATTTTCTCCCTCTACAATCTGTAGTGTATTGTCACCATGTACTTGATTTTGTGATCCAGTGTCACTTTCTGTAGTTATGTACATTTTTGAAGTGTGTGATCTTGCCATTAAACTTGGCAACTCTGTTGTTTTGCTTTTCTGGTGATGCACGGTATCCACTGGAGCCATGGCTCATGATAACTGTGAGAGATCTGATGGGAGCTGTGGAAGATAATCTTCACACCACCCTGTCCCAGACTCATCTTTTCATAGTGAGAGTGTTTGGCATGTTAAAAGTTTACTTCATTTGCATGGATGAGTCTGGGGTCCCCCCTTCAATATGACCCAGCTACTGCATGCAGGTTGCTTACAACATGTTGCATTATGCACAGTATGATTGTGCTCCAGTCTTGTGGTGAATTGACCTTTATTGCCATGGCAGCTTCCAGTGCAGGTCCTAATATGAATAATGATGGCCAGACAGAAGCAGTGGTAAGGGACCCCCATGTGGCAGGTCCATGCATGGTATATAGTTGTGCAGGTAAAGAGGTGGTGTCTGGTCCAGAACTATAGATAAGGCATTCAGGTCAGCATTTCCTTTCTTATAAAAAGAAAACACATATAGCATAATTGATGAATGCATTGACATATATATATATATATATATATATATATATATATATATATATATATATATATATATATATATATATATATATATATATATATATATGGACTATGCTGTGTGGTGCATGCAGTCTACTGTCTCTCTTCATCAGACATTCCCTCTTATCTTTAAATATTTTTCAGAACAGGTACTCATATTAGTGTTTATAAAAGTTCAGTCTGCCTTCTCACAGACACCTTGTCAGTGATGTTGTAAGGCATCATGTAAGGAATATTTATACTTTTACTATTTTGCAGAAGAAATTTTGCTTAGGAAGTCAATTTAAGTATGCACATACTGAGTTTGCTGAAATGGCAGTTTATTAAAAGTGTTTTTTAGAAAATGACTGCTTGGATTCTAAAAAGTGTATGTATTACAATCTCTATACTCACATTTAACGTGTTCATACCATGCACGGAATAGGAAATATATCACTTTTTATGCAATGCTTCCTCAGTTTTAACTGTGATATATTAGAAATTATTTACTGTTCTCTCCTAAGGTACTGTACATCAGATTTATTTATTATGTCATACATACTCACTTGTGACTTCAGAAATAGAAATCATCATATGTGCAGTGCTGAGGGTGAAGTGGCAACAGTGCTAATGCTGACGGCAGGATACTCATACAATCTTTTTTTCTTATGTGAGTACTATCCACTTTTTAGTGTGTAGTATTTGTTTTGCATTTTGTGTAATTGTGAGTTTTACCATTGCTCAGTTGAAAACTATTGATAATGGATGGCCCCTTAATGGTGCTAATATTGCAATTTGCATATTATGCTCTTCACCTTTATTTCCAATTATTATCTTTTACTGTATCTATTGCCATTAATAAAATTATATACATATACATGCAAGGCCTCTGAATGCTGAATTGCATTGTACACAAACACTTATTCTGCAGTTATAATTTTTATTTATCTAACAAATTTTCTTTGATATTAAACAGTCTCATTAATATATTGATAGGCATGGTAGGTAAATACTACATTTCATATTTTAAGTACCTGAAATTTGTAACCTGAGTCTCAGTAGGTGAAGATCACATGTGTTATACACATGGTCTCCTAAAGACAGAGTAGGTAAAGGTGCATGTGATCTCAAGGAGGGGCTGTCATGTTGGCCGGATGGTGACTTGCTACAATGTCATGAGCTACATGATGCATGTGATCCTACAGACATTGATGTCACAGTGATGTGGGATCATGACCTCAAATGAGAGGTTCTGCTATGTGTAGATAAATGCTGACATGGTCTGCATGTGTTCCAGTCATGCTTCTCAGCTGTCCAGATTTCCACATAATGTCTCAAAATTTGCCGTATATTTTTGGTCTGCTCCTCTTAAATTGTGGGTTTTTTTGGCAAACTAGAGGATTGAAGTCACTAAATAATGACACATATTTCACTTTCAGACTTCATATCCTTCAGAAATGCAAACTAAGACAAAACCTGTTATTCTAACAACATTCTAAGTTTTTAAGAGTAATATTTAAAACCTGTCTATATTTTTGGGTCCTTGCCCCCCCCCCCCCATTATTTAAGGCTTTGTCTAGATTTCTTGTGTTAGGAAGTTGAGAGGTATAATTCCACTACCTTCATGGGAGGTACTTGTAGTGAGATGTGGTGTACCCCAACATGTCCAGACAATACTTTGGCCTCTTCCCCTTCCAACAATGGCTAGTCCTCACTAATGTATGAGGGGAAGTGGGTATGGATGGGGGAAGTGGGTATGGATGGGGGAAGTGGGTATGGATGGGGGAAGTGGGTATGGATGCTCTGTGTGTCACCAAACAATGGATCAGAATGGTCATGGGATTATCCCCACTCTCTACCATTTCTGTGTCGTGTTGGAAATGCTTGTGTACCCTGCAGTACTATAACCATTTCTAGCCAACTATCTGAGGCTGTGTAATGAGCCTTAACAATGTCACAGCAGCACATTTGTTGCCGGGCAGCAAATTATTTACATGTTTCCTGAGACAGCTGTGACATGTATTTGTGCCTTGAAAACCTTCATAAAGGTGTCGCAATGGACACTATTACCTCTGAATTTCTGCTGTTATCCAGAAGTCATCCAGAAGTGTTCCTGTGGGTGTGGACAAAATAGCATTGAGGAGCATGCATTTTCTCCCTCTACAATCTGTAGTGTATTGTCACCATGTACTTGATTTTGTGATCCGGTGTCACTTTCTGTAGTTATGTACATTTTTGAAGTGTGTGATCTTGCCATTAAACTTGGCAACTCTGTTGTTTTGCTTTTCTGGTGATGCACGGTATCCACTGGATCCATGGCTCATGATAACTGTGAGAGATCTGATGGGAGCTGTGGAAGATAATCTTCACACCACCCTGTCCCAGACTCATCTTTTCATAGTGAGAGTGTTTGGCATGTTAAAAGTTTACTTCATTTGCATGGATGAGTCTGGGGTCCCCCCTTCAATATGACCCAGCTACTGCATGCAGGTTGCTTACAACATGTTGCATTATGCACAGTATGATTGTGCTCCAGTCTTGTGGTGAATTGACCTTTATTGCCATGGCAGCTTCCAGTGCAGGTCCTAATATGAATAATGATGGCCAGACAGAAGCAGTGGTAAGGGACCCCCATGTGGCAGGTCCATGCATGGTATATAGTTGTGCAGGTAAAGAGGTGGTGTCTGGTCCAGAACTATAGATAAGGCATTCAGGTCAGCATTTCCTTTCTTATAAAAAGAAAACACATATAGCATAATTGATGAATGCATTGACATATATATATATATATATATATATATATATATATATATATATATATATATATATATATATATATATATATATGGACTATGCTGTGTGGTGCATGCAGTCTACTGTCTCTCTTCATCAGACATTCCCTCTTATCTTTAAATATTTTTTCAGAACAGGTACTCATATTAGTGTTTATAAAAAGTTCAGTCTGCCTTCTCACAGACACCTTGTCAGTGATGTTGTAAGGCATCATGTAAGGAATATTTATACTTTTTACTATTTTGCAGAAGAAATTTTGCTTAGGAAGTCAATTTAAGTATGCACATACTGAGTTTGCTGAAATGGCAGTTTATTAAAAGTGTTTTTAGAAAATGACTGCTTGGATTCTAAAAAAGTGTATGTATTACAATCTCTATACTCACATTTAACGTGTTCATACCATGCACGGGAATAGGAAATATATCACTTTTTTTATGCAATGCTTCCTCAGTTTTAACTGTGATATATTAGAAATTATTTACTGTTCTCTCCTAAGGTACTGTACATCAGATTTATTTATTATGTCATACATACTCACTTGTGACTTCAGAAATAGAAATCATCATATGTGCAGTGCTGAGGGTGAAGTGGCAACAGTGCTAATGCTGACGGCAGGATACTCATACAATCTTTTTTTCTTAGGTGAGTACTATCCACTTTTTAGTGTGTAGTATTTGTTTTGCATTTTGTGTAATTGTGAGTTTTACCATTGCTCAGTTGAAAACTATTGATAATGGATGGCCCCTTAATTGTGCTAATATTGCAATTTGCATATTATGCTCTTCACCTTTATTTCCAATTATTATCTTTTACTGTATCTATTGCCATTAATAAAATTATATACATATACATGCAAGGCCTCTTAATGCTGAATTGCATTGTACACAAACACTTATTCTGCAGTTATAATTTTTATTTATCTAACAACTTTTCTTTGATATTAAACAGTCTCATTAATATATTGATAGGCATGGTAGGTAAATACTACATTTCATATTTTAAGTACCTGAAATTTGTAACCTGAGTCTCAGTAGGTGAAGATCACATGTGTTATACACAAGGTCTCCTAAAGACAGGGTAGGTAAAGGTGCATGTGATCTCAAGGAGGGGCTGTCATGTTGGCGGATGGTGACTTGCTACAATGTCATGAGCTACATGATGCATGTGATCCTACAGACATTGATGTCACAGTGATGTGGGATCATGACCTCAAATGAGAGGTTCTGCTATGTGTAGATAAATGCTGACATGGCCTGCATGTGTTCCAGTCATGCTTCTCAGCTGTCCAGATTTCCACATAATGTCTCAAAATTTGCCGTATATTTTGGTCTGCTCCTCTTAAATTGTGGGTTTTTTTGGCAAACTAGAGGATTGAAGTCACTAAATAATGACACATATTTCACTTTCAGACTTCATATCCTTCAGAAATGCAAACTAAGACAAAACCTGTTATTCTAACAACATTCTAAGTTTTTAAGAGTAATATTTAAAACCTGTCTATATTTTTGGGTCCTTGCCCCCCCCCCCTTATTTAAGGCTTTGTCTAGATTTCTTGTGTTAGGAAGTTGAGAGGTATAATTCCACTACCTTCATGGGAGGTACTTGTAGTGAGATGTGGTGTACCCCAACATGTCCAGACAATACTTTGGCCTCTTCCCTTCCAACAATGACTAGTCCTCACTAATGTATGAGGGGAAGTGGGTATGGATGGGGGAAGTGGGTATGGATGGGGGAAGTGGGTATGGATGGGGGAAGTGGGTATGGATGCTCTGTGTGTCACCAAACAACGGATCAGAATGGTCATGGGATTATCCCCACTCTCTACCATTTCTGTGTCGTGTTGGAAATCCTTGTGTACCCTGCAGTACTGTAACCATTTCTAGCCAACTATCTGAGGCTGTGTAATGAGCCTTAACAATGTCACAGCAGCACATTTGTTGCCGGGCAGCAAATTATTTACATGTTTCCTGAGACAGCTGTGACATGTATTTGTGCCTTGAAAACCTTCATAAAGGTGTCGCAATGGACACTATTACCTCTGAATTTCTGCTGTTATCCAGAAGTCATCCAGAAGTGTTCCTGTGGGTCTGGACAAAATAGCATTGAGGAGCATGCATTTTCTCCCTCTACAATCTGTAGTGTATTGTCACCATGTACTTGATTTTGTGATCCAGTGTCACTTTCTGTAGTTATGTACATTTTTGAAGTGTGTGATCTTGCCATTAAACTTGGCAACTCTGTTGTTTTGCTTTTCTGGTGATGCACGGTATCCACTGGAGCCATGGCTCATGATAACTGTGAGAGATCTGATGGGAGCTGTGGAAGATAATCTTCACACCACCCTGTCCCAGACTCATCTTTTCATAGTGAGAGTGTTTGGCATGTTAAAAGTTTACTTCATTTGCATGGATGAGTCTGGGGTCCCCCCTTCAATATGACCCAGCTACTGCATGCAGGTTGCTTACAACATGTTGCATTATGCACAGTATGATTGTGCTCCAGTCTTGTGGTGAATTGACCTTTATTGCCATGGCAGCTTCCAGTGCAGGTCCTAATATGAATAATGATGGCCAGACAGAAGCAGTGGTAAGGGACCCCCATGTGGCAGGTCCATGCATGGTATATAGTTGTGCAGGTAAAGAGGTGGTGTCTGGTCCAGAACTATAGATAAGGCATTCAGGTCAGCATTTCCTTTCTTATAAAAGAAAACACATATAGCATAACTGATGAATGCATTGACATATATATATATATATATATATATATATATATATATATATATATATATATACATATATATATATATATATATATATATGGACTATGCTGTGTGGTGCATGCAGTCTACTGTCTCTCTTCATTAGACATTCCCTCTTATCTTTAAATATTTTTTCAGAACAGGTACTCATATTAGTGTTTATAAAAAGTTCAGTCTGCCTTCTCACAGACACCTTGTCAGTGATGTTGTAAGGCATCATGTAAGGAATATTTATACTTTTTACTATTTTGCAGAAGAAATTTTGCTTAGGAAGTCAATTTAAGTATGCACATACTGAGTTTGCTGAAATGGCAGTTTATTAAAAAGTGTTTTTTTAGAAAATGACTGCTTGGATTCTAAAAAAGTGTATGTATTACAATCTCTATACTCACATTTAACGTGTTCATACCATGCACGGAATAGGAAATATATCACTTTTTATGCAATGCTTCCTCAGTTTTAACTGTGATATATTAGAAATTATTTACTGTTCTCTCCTAAGGTACTGTACATCAGATTTATTTATTATGTCATACATACTCACTTGTGACTTCAGAAATAGAAATCATCATATGTGCAGTGCTGAGGGTGAAGTGGCAACAGTGCTAATGCTGACGGCAGGATACTCATACAATCTTTTTTTCTTAGGTGAGTACTATCCACTTTTTAGTGTGTAGTATTTGTTTTGCATTTTGTGTAATTGTGAGTTTTACCATTGCTCAGTTGAAAACTATTGATAATGGATGGCCCCTTAATGGTGCTAATATTGCAATTTGCATATTATGCTCTTCACCTTTATTTCCAATTATTATCTTTTACTGTATCTATTGCCATTAATAAAATTATATACATATACATGCAAGGCCTCTGAATGCTGAATTGCATTGTACACAAACACTTATTCTGCAGTTATAATTTTTATTTATCTAACAAATTTTCTTTGATATTAAACAGTCTCATTAATATATTGATAGGCATGGTAGGTAAATACTACATTTCATATTTTAAGTACCTGAAATTTGTAACCTGAGTCTCAGTAGGTGAAGATCACATGTGTTATACACATGGTCTCCTAAAGACAGGGTAGGTAAAGGTGCATGTGATCTCAAGGAGGGGCTGTCATGTTGGCCGGATGGTGACTTGCTACAATGTCATGAGCTACATGATGCATGTGATCCTACAGACATTGATGTCACAGTGATGTGGGATCATGACCTCAAATGAGAGGTTCTGCTATGTGTAGATAAATGCTGACATGGTCTGCATGTGTTCCAGTCATGCTTCTCAGCTGTCCAGATTTCCACATAATGTCTCAAAATTTGCCGTATATTTTTGGTCTGCTCCTCTTAAATTGTGGGTTTTTTTGGCAAACTAGAGGATTGAAGTCACTAAATAATGACACATATTTCACTTTCAGACTTCATATCCTTCAGAAATGCAAACTAAGACAAAACCTGTTATTCTAACAACATTCTAAGTTTTTAAGAGTAATATTTAAAACCTGTCTATATTTTTGGGTCCTTGCCCCCCCCCCCATTATTTAAGGCTTTGTCTAGATTTCTTGTGTTAGGAAGTTGAGAGGTATAATTCCACTACCTTCATGGGAGGTACTTGTAGTGAGATGTGGTGTACCCCAACATGTCCAGACAATACTTTGGCTTCTTCCCCTTCCAACAATGGCTAGTCCTCACTAATGTATGAGGGGAAGTGGGTATGGATGGGGGAAGTGGGTATGGATGGGGGAAGTGGGTATGGATGCTCTGTGTGTCACCAAACAATGGATCAGAATGGTCATGGGATTATCCCCACTCTCTACCATTTCTGTGTCGTGTTGGAAATCCTTGTGTACCCTGCAGTACTATAACCATTTCTAGCCAACTATCTGAGGCTGTGTAATGAGCCTTAACAATGTCACAGCAGCACATTTGTTGCCGGGCAGCAAATTATTTACATGTTTCCTGAGACAGCTGTGACATGTATTTGTGCCTTGAAAACCTTCATAAAGGTGTCATAATGGACACTATTACCTCTGAATTTCTGCTGTTATCCAGAAGTCATCCAGAAGTGTTCCTGTGGGTCTGGACAAAATAGCATTGAGGAGCATGCATTTTCTCCCTCTACAATCTGTAGTGTATTGTCACCATGTACTTGATTTTGTGATCCGGTGTCACTTTCTGTAGTTATGTACATTTTTGAAGTGTGTGATCTTGCCATTAAACTTGGCAACTCTGTTGTTTTGCTTTTCTGGTGATGCACGGTATCCACTGGAGCCATGGCTCATGATAACTGTGAGAGATCTGATGGGAGCTGTGGAAGATAATCTTCACACCACCCTGTCCCAGACTCATCTTTTCATAGTGAGAGTGTTTGGCATGTTAAAAGTTTACTTCATTTGCATGGATGAGTCTGGGGTCCCCCCTTCAATATGACCCAGCTACTGCATGCAGGTTGCTTACAACATGTTGCATTATGCACAGTATGATTGTGCTCCAGTCTTGTGGTGAATTGACCTTTATTGCCATGGCAGCTTCCAGTGCAGGTCCTAATATGAATAATGATGGCCAGACAGAAGCAGTGGTAAGGGACCCCCATGTGGCAGGTCCATGCATGGTATATAGTTGTGCAGGTAAAGAGGTGGTGTCTCGTCCAGAACTATAGATAAGGCATTCAGGTCAGCATTTCCTTTCTTATAAAAAGAAAACACATATAGCATAATTGATGAATGCATTGACATATATATATATATATATATATATATATATATATATATATATATATATATATATATATGGACTATGCTGTGTGGTGCATGCAGTCTACTGTCTCTCTTCATCAGACATTCCCTCTTATCTTTAAATATTTTTTCAGAACAGGTACTCATATTAGTGTTTATAAAAAGTTCAGTCTGCCTTCTCACAGACACCTTGTCAGTGATGTTGTAAGGCATCATGTAAGGAATATTTATACTTTTTACTATTTTGCAGAAGAAATTTTGCTTAGGAAGTCAATTTAAGTATGCACATACTGAGTTTGCTGAAATGGCAGTTTATTAAAAAGTGTTTTTTTAGAAAATGACTGCTTGGATTCTAAAAAGTGTATGTATTACAATCTCTATACTCACATTTAACGTGTTCATACCATGCACGGGAATAGGAAATATATCACTTTTTTTATGCAATGCTTCCTCAGTTTTAACTGTGATATATTAGAAATTATTTACTGTTCTCTCCTAAGGTACTGTACATCAGATTTATTTATTATGTCATACATACTCACTTGTGACTTCAGAAATAGAAATCATCATATGTGCAGTGCTGAGGGTGAAGTGGCAACAGTGCTAATGCTGACAGGATACTCATACAATCTTTTTTTCTTAGGTGAGTACTATCCACTTTTTAGTGTGTAGTATTTGTTTTGCATTTTGTGTAATTGTGAGTTTTACCATTGCTCAGTTGAAAACTATTGATAATGGATGGCCCTTAATGGTGCTAATATTGCAATTTGCATATTATGCTCTTCACCTTTATTTCCAATTATTATCTTTTACTGTATCTATTGCCATTAATAAAATTATATACATATACATGCAAGGCCTCTTAATGCTGAATTGCATTGTACACAAACACTTATTCTGCAGTTATAATTTTTATTTATCTAACAACTTTTCTTTGATATTAAACAGTCTCATTAATATATTGATAGGCATGGTAGGTAAATACTACATTTCATATTTTAAGTACCTGAAATTTGTAACCTGAGTCTCAGTAGGTGAAGATCACATGTGTTATACACAAGGTCTCCTAAAGACAGGGTAGGTAAAGGTGCATGTGATCTCAAGGAGGGGCTGTCATGTTGGCGGATGGTGACTTGCTACAATGTCATGAGCTACATGATGCATGTGATCCTACAGACATTGATGTCACAGTGATGTGGGATCATGACCTCAAATGAGAGGTTCTGCTATGTGTAGATAAATGCTGACATGGCCTGCATGTGTTCCAGTCATGCTTCTCAGCTGTCCAGATTTCCACATAATGTCTCAAAATTTGCCGTTATATTTTTGGTCTGCTCCTCTTAAATTGTGGGTTTTGGCAAACTAGAGGATTGAAGTCACTAAATAATGACACATATTTCACTTTCAGACTTCATATCCTTCAGAAATGCAAACTAAGACAAAACCTGTTATTCTAACAACATTCTAAGTTTTAAGAGTAATATTTAAAACCTGTCTATATTTTTGGGTCCTTGCCCCTTATTTAAGGCTTTGTCTAGATTTCTTGTGTTAGGAAGTTGAGAGGTATAATTCCACTACCTTCATGGGAGGTACTTGTAGTGAGATGTGGTGTACCCCAACATGTCCAGACAATACTTTGGCCTCTTCCCTTCCAACAATGACTAGTCCTCACTAATGTATGAGGGGAAGTGGGTCTGGATGGGCCAAGTGGGTATGGATGGGGGAAGTGGGTATGGATGGGGGAAGTGGGTATGGATGCTCTGTGTGTCACCAAACAACGGATCAGAATGGTCATGGGATTATCCCCACTCTCTACCATTTCTGTGTCGTGTTGGAAATCCTTGTGTACCCTGCAGTACTGTAACCATTTCTAGCCAACTATCTGAGGCTGTGTAATGAGCCTTAACAATGTCACAGCAGCACATTTGTTGCCGGGCAGCAAATTATTTACATGTTTCCTGAGACAGCTGTGACATGTATTTGTGCCTTGAAAACCTTCATAAAGGTGTCGTAATGGACACTATTACCTCTGAATTTCTGCTGTTATCCAGAAGTCATCCAGAAGTGTTCCTGTGGGTCTGGACAAAATAGCATTGAGGAGCATGCATTTTCTCCCTCTACAATCTGTAGTGTATTGTCACCATGTACTTGATTTTGTGATCCAGTGTCACTTTCTGTAGTTATGTACATTTTTGAAGTGTGTGATCTTGCCATTAAACTTGGCAACTCTGTTGTTTTGCTTTTCTGGTGATGCACGGTATCCACTGGAGCCATGGCTCATGATAACTGTGAGAGATCTGATGGGAGCTGTGGAAGATAATCTTCACACCACCCTGTCCCAGACTCATCTTTTCATAGTGAGAGTGTTTGGCATGTTAAAAGTTTACTTCATTTGCATGGATGAGTCTGGGGTCCCCTTCAATATGACCCAGCTACTGCATGCAGGTTGCTTACAGCATGTTGCATTATGCACAGTATGATTGTGCTCCAGTCTTGTGGTGAATTGACCTTTATTGCCATGGCAGCTTCCAGTGCAGGTCCTAATATGAATAATGATGGCCAGACAGAAGCAGTGGTAAGGGACCCCCATGTGGCAGGTCCATGCATGGTATATAGTTGTGCAGGTAAAGAGGTGGTGTCTGGTCCAGAACTATAGATAAGGCATTCAGGTCAGCATTTCCTTTCTTATAAAAGAAAACACATATAGCATAATTGATGAATGCATTGACATATATATATATATATATATATATATATATATATATATATATATATATGGACTATGCTGTGTGGTGCATGCAGTCTACTGTCTCTCTTCATCAGACATTCCCTCTTATCTTTAAATATTTTTTCAGAACAGGTACTCATATTAGTGTTTATAAAAAGTTCAGTCTGCCTTCTCACAGACACCTTGTCAGTGATGTTGTAAGGCATCATGTAAGGAATATTTATACTTTTACTATTTTGCAGAAGAAATTTTGCTTAGGAAGTCAATTTAAGTATGCACATACTGAGTTTGCTGAAATGGCAGTTTATTAAAAAGTGTTTTTTTAGAAAATGACTGCTTGGATTCTAAAAAAGTGTATGTATTACAATCTCTATACTCACATTTAACGTGTTCATACCATGCACGGGAATAGGAAATATATCACTTTTTTTATGCAATGCTTCCTCAGTTTTAACTGTGATATATTAGAAATTATTTACTGTTCTCTCCTAAGGTACTGTACATCAGATTTATTTATTATGTCATACATACTCACTTGTGACTTCAGAAATAGAAATCATCATATGTGCAGTGCTGAGGGTGAAGTGGCAACAGTGCTAATGCTGACGGCAGGATACTCATACAATCTTTTTTTCTTAGGTGAGTACTATCCACTTTTTAGTGTGTAGTATTTGTTTTGCATTTTGTGTAATTGTGAGTTTTACCATTGCTCAGTTGAAAACTATTGATAATGGATGGCCCCTTAATGGTGCTAATATTGCAATTTGCATATTATGCTCTTCACCTTTATTTCCAATTATTATCTTTTACTGTATCTATTGCCATTAATAAAATTATATACATATACATGCAAGGCCTCTTAATGCTGAATTGCATTGTACACAAACACTTATTCTGCAGTTATAATTTTTATTTATCTAACAACTTTTCTTTGATATTAAACAGTCTCATTAATATATTGATAGGCATGGTAGGTAAATACTACATTTCATATTTTAAGTACCTGAAATTTGTAACCTGAGTCTCAGTAGGTGAAGATCACATGTGTTATACACAAGGTCTCCTAAAGACAGGGTAGGTAAAGGTGCATGTGATCTCAAGGAGGGGCTGTCATGTTGGCCGGATGGTGACTTGCTACAATGTCATGAGCTACATGATGCATGTGATCCTACAGACATTGATGTCACAGTGATGTGGGATCATGACCTCAAATGAGAGGTTCTGCTATGTGTAGATAAATGCTGACATGGCCTGCATGTGTTCCAGTCATGCTTCTCAGCTGTCCAGATTTCCACATAATGTCTCAAAATTTGCCGTATATTTTTGGTCTGCTCCTCTTAAATTGTGGGTTTTTTTGGCAAACTAGAGGATTGAAGTCACTAAATAATGACACATATTTCACTTTCAGACTTCATATCCTTCAGAAATGCAAACTAAGACAAAACCTGTTATTCTAACAACATTCTAAGTTTTTAAGAGTAATATTTAAAACCTGTCTATATTTTTGGGTCCTTGCCCCCCCCCCCTTATTTAAGGCTTTGTCTAGATTTCTTGTGTTAGGAAGTTGAGAGGTATAATTCCACTACCTTCATGGGAGGTACTTGTAGTGAGATGTGGTGTACCCCAACATGTCCAGACAATACTTTGGCCTCTTCCCTTCCAACAATGACTAGTCCTCACTAATGTATGAGGGGAAGTGGGTATGGATGGGGAAGTGGGTATGGATGGGGAAGTGGGTATGGATGGGGGAAGTGGGTATGGATGCTCTGTGTGTCACCAAACAACGGATCAGAATGGTCATGGGATTATCCCCACTCTCTACCATTTCTGTGTCGTGTTGGAAATCCTTGTGTACCCTGCAGTACTGTAACCATTTCTAGCCAACTATCTGAGGCTGTGTAATGAGCCTTAACAATGTCACAGCAGCACATTTGTTGCGGGCAGCAAATTATTTACATGTTTCCTGAGACAGCTGTGACATGTATTTGTGCCTTGAAAACCTTCATAAAGGTGTCATAATGGACACTATTACCTCTGAATTTCTGCTGTTATCCAGAAGTCATCCAGAAGTGTTCCTGTGGGTCTGGACAAAATAGCATTGAGGAGCATGCATTTTCTCCCTCTACAATCTGTAGTGTATTGTCACCATGTACTTGATTTTGTGATCCAGTGTCACTTTCTGTAGTTATGTACATTTTTGAAGTGTGTGATCTTGCCATTAAACTTGGCAACTCTGTTGTTTTGCTTTTCTGGTGATGCACGGTATCCACTGGAGCCATGGCTCATGATAACTGTGAGAGATCTGATGGGAGCTGTGGAAGATAATCTTCACACCACCCTGTCCCAGACTCATCTTTTCATAGTGAGAGTGTTTGGCATGTTAAAAGTTTACTTCATTTGCATGGATGAGTCTGGGGTCCCCCCTTCAATATGACCCAGCTACTGCATGCAGGTTGCTTACAGCATGTTGCATTATGCACAGTATGATTGTGCTCCAGTCTTGTGGTGAATTGACCTTTATTGCCATGGCAGCTTCCAGTGCAGGTCCTAATATGAATAATGATGGCCAGACAGAAGCAGTGGTAAGGGACCCCCATGTGGCAGGTCCATGCATGGTATATAGTTGTGCAGGTAAAGAGGTGGTGTCTGGTCCAGAACTATAGATAAGGCATTCAGGTCAGCATTTCCTTTCTTATAAAAAGAAAACACATATAGCATAATTGATGAATGCATTGACATATATATATATATATATATATATATATATATATATATATATATATATATATATATATATATATAGACTATGCTGTGTGGTACATGCAGTCTACTGTCTCTCTTCATCAGACATTCCCTCTTATCTTTAAATATTTTTTCAGAACAGGTACTCATATTAGTGTTTATAAAAAGTTCAGTCTGCCTTCTCACAGACACCTTGTCAGTGATGTTGTAAGGCATCATGTAAGGAATATTTATACTTTTTACTATTTTGCAGAAGAAATTTTGCTTAGGAAGTCAATTTAAGTATGCACATACTGAGTTTGCTGAAATGGCAGTTTATTAAAAAGTGTTTTTTTAGAAAATGACTGCTTGGATTCTAAAAAAGTGTATGTATTACAATCTCTATACTCACATTTAACGTGTTCATACCATGCACGGGAATAGGAAATATATCACTTTTTTATGCAATGCTTCCTCAGTTTTAACTGTGATATATTAGAAATTATTTACTGTTCTCTCCTAAGGTACTGTACATCAGATTTATTTATTATGTCATACATACTCACTTGTGACTTCAGAAATAGAAATCATCATATGTGCAGTGCTGAGGGTGAAGTGGCAACAGTGCTAATGCTGATGGCAGGATACTCATACAATCTTTTTTTCTCAGGTGAGTACTATCCACTTTTTAGTGTGTAGTATTTGTTTTGAATTTTGTGTAATTGTGAGTTTTACCATTGCTCAGTTGAAAACTATTGATAATGGATGGCCCCTTAATGGTGCTAAATATTGCAATTTGCATATTATGCTCTTCACCTTTATTTCCAATTATTATCTTTTACTGTATCTATTGCCATTATTAAAATTATATACATATACATGCAAGGCCTCTTAATGCTGAATTGCATTGTACACAAACACTTATTCTGCAGTTATAATTTTTATTTATCTAACAAATTTTCTTTGATATTAAACAGTCTCATTAATATATTGATAGGCATGGTAGGTAAATACTACATTTCATATTTTAAGTACCTGAAATTTGTAACCTGAGTCTCACTAGGTGAAGATCACATGTGTTATACACAAAGTCTCCTAAAGACAGGGTAGGTAAAGGTGCATATGATCTCAAGGAGGGGCTGTCATGTTGGCCGGATGGTGACTTGCTACAATGTCATGAGCTACATGATGCATGTGATCCTACAGACATTGATGTCACAGTGATGTGGGATCATGACCTCAAATGAGAGGTTCTGCTATGTGTAGATAAATGCTGACATGGCCTGCATGTGTTCCAGTCATGCTTCTCAGCTGTCCAGATTTCCACATAATGTCTCAAAATTTGCCGTATATTTTTGTCTGCTCCTCTTAAATTGTGTTTTTTTTGGCAAACTACAGAGGATTGAAGTCACTAAATAATGACACATATTTCACTTTCAGACTTCATATCCTTCAGAAATGCAAACTAAGACAAAACCTGTTATTCTAACAACATTCTAAGTTTTTAAGAGTAATATTTAAAACCTGTCTATATTTTTGGGTCCTTGCCCCCCCCCCCCTTATTTAAGGCTTTGTCTAGATTTCTTGTGTTAGGAAGTTGAGAGGTATAATTCCACTACCTTCATGGGAGGTACTTGTAGTGAGATGTGGTGTACCCCAACATGTCCAGACAATACTTTGGCCTCTTCCCCTTCCAACAATGACTAGTCCTCACTAATGTATGAGGGGAAGTGGGTATGGATGGGGGAAGTGGGTATGGATGGGGGAAGTGGGTATGGATGCTCTGTGTGTCACCAAACAATGGATCAGAATGGTCATGGGATTATCCCCACTCTCTACCATTTCTGTGTCGTGTTGGAAATCCTTGTGTACCCTGCAGTACTGTAACCATTTCTAGCCAACTATCTGAGGCTGTGTAATGAGCCTTAACAATGTCACAGCAGCACATTTGTTGCTGGGCAGCAAATTATTTACATGTTTCCTGAGACAGCTGTGACATGTATTTGTGCCTTGAAAACCTTTATAAAGGTGTTGCAATGGACACTATTACCTCTGAATTTCTGCAGTCATCCAGAAGTGTTCCTGTGGGTCTGGACAAAATAGCATTGAGGAGCATGCATTTTCTCCCTCTACAATCTGTAGTGTATTGTCACCATGTACTTGATTTTGTGATCCAGTGTCACTTTCTGTAGTTATGTACATTTTTGAAGTATGTGATCTTGCCATTAAACTTGGCAACTCTGTGCCACTTTCTTTAGATTATTTCATTAATGTAACTATAGTTTCAGCAGCAGCAGTGATTCTGCTTCTGATATCTTCTACATTTACAGATATAGTGGAATTGTTTGCTTCTGCTGCTGGCCCTGTAAAGAATGAATTCATCACACCACTATTCAGATACTGGAGTCCACTACTATGTGCTCTGTAAGGAGATGGGGAGCTTGCTTACCATACACATTCTGTTCAGTGTCAGTAGGGTTTATTGGTTAATGTTAAATGTCATATGTTGCATGCTATCATTTTAAATGAGTAGTCATTTCTCTAGGTAAGTATGTTACAGTCAGTGGTCAAACCAAGCTGCATAAGCAAATGCCTGTTGATGCTGCAGACATGGGTAATAACTAGTATTCACACCACCTGTGATTGTGCCCATGCCACCATCATCTGTTTCATAGTCATCCCCCCAAATGGAGAGGAGTTAACCCCCGTCAAGTATTAAAAGAAAAAGATGAATGCTGACATGGCCTCCATGAATTCCACTATCTTCTTTAGAAGCACTTGTAGTGCAATGTGATCTAACATCTCCAGACAATACTTTGTCCTCTTCCCCTTCCAACACTTACTCCTACCCCCCCCCCCCCACCAGTAGTGCTATAGGCAATTGTATTCTGTTTTGCTTTTGCTCTGGCCCATCCTACTATATCATTGGTCATTTTCTTGCATTGTTTTAATGTGTGGATCCTTCTGCCAACAGAATTTATATCCACAACTGCTTGTTTCAGTGCCTTTCCCCCTCAAGATGTTTGGGTCTCCTTTTTCCAAAAAGGCTTTTGCCATATGTCCTAAAGCCTGTCATGAGGATGCAGTTTTCCTCATGGTTAAAATGATATTTTCTGTGTTTGATCCTCACTGCTGCACCATTTATTTAGCTAAAACAAAATGCAAAAATTATATACTGAAGCTGGATCCCATCATCATCCAAATAACACAGCATTAAAACTCATGCCAGCTTTTACCACAAAGAAATCAAAAATCTCAGTACAAAAACATTTGGGATGACACAACACCCATATTCATACACATACTACATGTCCAACTTCACCTAGTTGAAATGATGTTGAATTAAGCTGTACAGCACCATCCACAAATGCATATAGTATTTCAAAATCGAAATCCTTCCGCTACCACTTCTCCGCATTTACTCTGTTACGATTTTTCTTTCATGATTGACAAATCCTGTGCCACAGTAAAGTATCATGTATCCTGTCAACACAATACATTGGTGAAATGCAGTACATGAAACTTCACTCACTTAAAATTATGTACTAACATCCTGTATAGCATAATAAATGAAAAAAAGTATTGCAAACATTTAAAATTCACACACCATCAGTACTACTTTCCCATACATTTCCAGTGGTACTGTCATGAATGCTCCTTTATAAATGACACTCATATCTCTAGCATTAACATGAATCAATTTGTCATTCACATCAATAGAAACACAATTTTCCTAGTAAGTGTTCTATAAATTGAACATGCACTGCTTCCCAATAATGTATAACTATATTGCTATTTGTATCTTATCCTATGTGATAAACGTCACACTTTCCAAAAGCATTTGTTGCCTAACTCGGCTACATGTATTCTATCTCATTTCTCAGCTTTTTTTTCCAGTTTCCCCATTTATTGCCATTTTGTCTTATATGTACTGAGTTTCAGCCAGTGTGCCTTCAATTTTGTAGTCCATTCTCCTATCCTTTGCAGAAATTCTTGTTCAGAGTCTGCCTGTAATGCTACATCATCTGCATACAGCAACTTTCTTGATCTGACCCTTTTGACCTCTTTGCTAATGTAGTCCATCACCAGTATGAACAGCAATGGGCTCAGAGCTGAAAACTGGTGCACATCCAATCCCACTGGGAACCCCTCTGTGAGACAGACCACTGTTTGTACAATCATTATTGGCTCCTTGCATATAGCTTGCACTAATTCTACCAATGTTTCTGAGACTTTCAACCACCACTGGACTGCCCGAATCAGCTTTGATGGGACTTTGTCAGATGCTTTGTCCAATTCTAGGAATGCCCAGTTGGATTCTTTCTGCATCTCTAGCCAATTCTCAATTATTGATCTCATTACAAATAGGTCTGCTGCATCCTGATCTGAATTCAAACTGCTCATCTTCCATCTTACTTCCACTACTCTGTGTATTTGTTTATCAGTCACCCTTTCCAGAACATTCATGCAATGTGACAGGAGTTTGATACCAATGTACTGCCCACAATTGTGAATGTTCCCTTTGCCCTTGAACACTAGCACTAGAATGCTTATTATCCAGTCACCTGGGATATGCCTTTCCTCTACTCTGCTCCACGTACTGTCAGGAGCCATTTCTCCCCTATCCCCTTTCTCACTGAGCATATTTATCATATCTGCAGTTACCTGCTGCTTTCCCTGATTTCATTTTCCTTAGTGCTGTTCTTAGCTTTTTACCTCTTCTGTATTGGGCTTCTCCTCTTCTGTCATCATAGATTATGTCTGGGGCAGTACAGTTCCTGTGAGGTTTTCTTCATTCAAAAGCTGCTGGAAGTACTCCTTCCATCTGTCTTTGATGTCCTGAGATCTGCTGATCAGGTTGTTATTGGCATCCTTTTTGAAGGGTAACTGACTTAACATCATTATTTTTCTGTCTTTACTCTCTGCAACCTGATAGAGTTTGTCTGTGCCATCTACTGAGTCACTTTCCAGAAGCTGGTAGAGTGCATCTGATGCCCTGTTCTTTGCTATTACAAGTCCTTTCTTAGCTTTTTTGTGAGCAAACCAGTATTCCTTTCTAGCCTGGTCCATCTTTTCTGTCTCCCAATTTTTCATGCACTCCCTTCTTTTGATGACTTCCTAGACTTTTGCATTCCACCACCAGCTTTCCTTATGTACTTTATTTCCATACCTTGTTCAGCCTATCTGTTCTGTAGTCCTCGCTCATGCTCTTTTGAGCCCCTGACATTTTTCTTCATTTCCACCTATGTCCTCTTCTTCTTGAGGTATTAGAGCTCTGAGTATTTCCTTGAACTGTTATGCTTTCTCCCCAGTCAATTTCCTGATCTTCAGACTGATCTCTGTTCACCTTAGAGCCTTCTCTGACCACTGCTTGCAACTGACTGTGACGACCAGTGATTTATGCTGTGGGCCAACTGTTTCACTGGGGATGACTTTATAATCGCTAATTCTACCCCAGTTCCCTTTCCTTTCTAGGAGGAAGTCCACCTGAGTTGCATATTGACCACTTTTGTATGTGATCTTGTGACTGTCTCTCTTTGTGAGCCATGGGTTAACTACTGTCAAACCATTTGCTTGACAGAAGTCTATAATGACCTCCTCTTCTTTATTCCTGTCGCCACACGCATGTGGACCCAAGGTAGTCCTCATATCCTGTTCTGTCTGTCCTGATATGTGCATTCAAGTCACCTATTGTCAACACTAATTCATATTGTCCTACTTTACCTAGTAGGTCCTACAAGTGCTGTCTGAATGCACTCTTTTCCTCACTAGCACAGCCCTGCTGTGGAGCACAGGCTAAGATTATGAATACTGCCTTATTACACTGGAGTCTGATTATAATGAGTCTGTCACTAATTCTGATGACACCCCTTACTGCCTTCTGAAGCTTCTTTACCACCACAATTTTTACACCATTTCTAGCATGTCTTCCTGAGTAGCATACTCTGGTTACCAAGCCAAGAGGCTTTGCTGCACTGCCTTTCCAGTGAGTATGCAAAGTGTTTGTTAATATAGACCATACAGGTGAGGTGCATGGGCATAGCCATGACAAGTGAGAAATTATTTGGGAGAAGACTTAAAACACATGGAGGTTAGAAGTAGTTCTGATTGAATTTGGGATAGAGTCCTATAGTTTGGATATGCAGTGTGAGTGTAAATTTGTCCCACACTTTTTTTTTTTTGGGGGGGGGTATAAATTTCAAGAAAGGTTTTGTCTTAAGAGCACAGAGGGCTATTTGGGAGATAATGATGAGGTACTAAGGAGATATAAGGACAGGTAGAGGAGTTATATACTATTTTATGGGTTAGAAGAATTTGCGTATGGGTTAGATGATATGGAGTTTTAGTCAACTGAGACCTCAAAATGCTGAGCAACTGCAATTATGAGCTTTATGTGGCAGGTTAGCTACAAATTTAGCTGTCTAATTATAGCATTACTCCAGTTGTGATTTATGAGCGATAGAGATCTGGATGTTAGTCAAAACAGGTGATCCATAGAGGAGAGGGTAAAAGATAAATGTTAAATCAGGTGACTCTTTTAGAAGGTGTAAGGATTTTTTTTTTTTTGCTGTCTATATAGTGGACGTAGCTTTTGATGAGTTATTTTTATACAGTTTTATATATGAAGATCAAACTTTAAGTTGTCATCTATGATGACTCCAAGTAATTTGGTATGGGCAACTACTTCAATAGCTATATTGTCTAAAGAAGTAAATGGAAAATACTTTTAGCATTGGCATGAGTCCTTATAACAATAGCAATAGTTTAGTCTTTTGGGAATAAGTAAAAGTTGTTTTTTTTGTAGCCACAGTTCAACTGAATTGAAGACATTTTGCATCATAGATTGTAGTTGTAGTATGCTGTCAGGTGACATATGAGAGTCAAGTTATCTACATACTGAATAAGGCAAGGTTGCTGAGGGGAGGTATATAGGTTATTGATGAAAATGTTAAAGATCAGTTGGCCGAGAACAGAGACTTGAGGAACACTGTTTCAATTAGGAGACAAGGAGTGAAAGAAGAGAACAATTTGACAGATTGATATATTTCAGATAGTTCATGTGTGTGTGTGTGTGTGTGTGTGTGTGTGTGTGTGTGTGTGTGTGTGTGTGTGTGTGTGTGTGTGTGCGTGAGTGTGTGTGTGTGTGCGTGTGTGTGTGTGTGTGTGTGTGTGTGTGTGTGTGTGTGCATGTGTGCGTGTGTCTGTGTGTGCATGTGTGTGCGTGTGTCTGTGTGTGTGTGCGTATATATATATATATATATATATATACACACACACACACACACACACACACACACACACACATATATATATATATATATATATATATATATATATATATATATATATAAGTCCCATTCAGTTGATCGACCAGACAAATTGGTAGAAAATTAAGATATCAAGATGAGAAGATCAATTGCTCACAGTATCATGGAAATGCTGCAAAAAATGCCAGCATGTGGATGTGGGAAATCATGCAACAGCAAGGGTAGAGACATGCTGTTTTCTTGCTGTTGTGCGATCTCGGAGCTGGTATATATAATTAGCAGAAGGGGTTGGGGTGCACGGGAGCTTGCACTCCTGCAAAAAGCACATTATTTGGAGTTGATTGTTGCCTTGCTGTTTTCTTGTTTGGCAATACATACAGTGAACTAACTGAAGTAGATCTATATATATTTATATAAAAGCACTTCAGACTAATATTATATAATCTTAACTTGGCATCCGTAGATGATTAGAGATTCATTTTGCATTACCCCATGTGATTTACATTGCCTGATTTAGAGTCCATTACACCATCAGTGACTAGAGAAGAGCACATTATGTTATAATCAGCAGAAAGATTTAGAGGACAAGTCTGTAAGGTCATAACAACCGATAATGAAACTATGATAATTACTTTAGCTGGTTGTATAATTGTTAATGGCTTGAAAGCCTTTGCAATTAGGTTTTCCTTTGCATTCGTAATCACTTTTTATGAGTGAAAAAAGCAGTCTGTCAAAAGATGGGTTCAATGACTGGAAAAATCTAGGGGGGGGGTACAAGGTGCAAACAGAGACAGGGAGAAAGAAAACCTGTGCCATACATTTCATGCCATTCACGTGTGGCAAGTTCTTGAATAAAAAGGTGCCGAAAGAAAGTACTGACATTTACAGTAGTTTATAAAGGAAGCAATTTCTGGTCAAAAATTTTAGAAAAGCTAAATGTGATAATAAAATACTTTCTATTTCATCAGCATTGACACTGAGACCTCCTGATGTAACTTAAATTAGTGTACAGGTTTGACTATATTCTATATTATTTTGAACTCAGTGACATCATGAGAAATTGAACAGCATTATCTTGGCTGGATAAATGGAAAGAGAATTAGTGTCACTGGCTTTACTTACAGTAGAAAACTCAGGCAAGCCTGTGGCAAGTAACAAGACAGCAGTCATTTAATAATGCACACGCAACATGTGTTCGATTATTGCATGGTATCTCTGGGCTCTTTTTTTTTTTTTTTTTTTTTTTTTTTTAGCAGAGGATTGAATTTTTAAGGATTAGGAAACCTGAGCAAATCCTCTAGTTTGCATTAGTTGGGTGAAGTCTTTTTTATAGGTTCATAGGTTGGTACTAAGCTATCGGCCCTAGGGCCTATGCAAGCCTAGCCATAACAATTCCCTGGATATTTCCTCCCACAATATTTACTTCCCTGGACCCCTGTCTAGCAGGGTGACTGACGTGATCCCCGGGGTGAATTTCCTATCTCCTATCCAATTGTCAAGGTTCCTTTTGAAGAGGGCCAAGGAGGTGCTCTGCTTGACATGTTTGGGCAGTCTATTCCAGAGTATGGGGAGTCTCTGGGTCAGGAATCTATCCCTCCAGCATGTTTTGTTCATTGTGATGACAAGGTTTAGATCCCTAGAGCGTGTGGTTCTTAGGGATTGGGATTTTTTTAAGTGGAGCATGTCCAACAGCTCAAGGTTTGACATGGCATTGTATGTTAAGCAGAGATTACCTTTTTCAGCAATAGTGTACCTTTCCAGCTGATCATCAGCTGCTTGGTGTTTTTTTCATTTGATCCTAGCTGAAGTATACTCTTTACTATTCCTGAAGCTGGGACAACCATGGCTATTGGGGTTCGGGAAGGATAAACACTGAAAGTATCCTATACGCTATCCTGTTACAACAGGGATTTTTGTTTTGCAATAATCCATCAAGGCTACTTGATATCATGCACATCATTACACAAAGCATCAGTCAGCGCCCGCATCCTGGTATACTGAAACAGACGGATGTCCACTACGTGATTTCAGCACTACTTCCATCACCAACGGAGTTTAAAACTGTAAGCAAAAACCCTATTCTTCCTCCAACTTTTTCCCACCCTTCTTCACCTGAATGTTTCAGTGACTGGGCTGCTAATCAAACTTGGGAATTCTGGGTCAAGTCAGGACAAAATATGGAAACTGATGGGACTGTAATATGTGGACATATATGAGCTGGTTGCTTGTAATGTGTAGCAGTATGAAATACATGCTGATGAAGCTGATAGCACCATCCTGTCTCTGCCTAGACAGGGTGCAGATTTTGTTTCTAGGGAACAGGTTAAAAGTTTAAATTATAGCTGTGGTATTTAAAATAACGGTGAATGATGGCAGTTAAAGTGATGTGTGGGCCCTTTCTTTCTTTCTGAATATCCCCAAAGTCATTTGTAATATCTTTGCAAGCCATTGCTTCAGCAAAGAAATCATATCTGCTTATTCTACTTTTTTTGGTACACAAAACTTACGGAGATTAGCCCTTCTATGTTGATTTTGCGGATAAGGAACATTTTTATGCTAAGTCATAATGCCAGGTCTCACTGAGGGAAGGCATGGCATTATGGATATAGTTAAGCATATGCTATGCAAGCCACAGTGTATAGTTTTGTTTTACTTTTTTGTTGGCAGATTAGACAGATGTTCCTGTAATATGTACTTTAGCAATGTACAGCAGAATAAATGCCAGAAAAACTTGCAAGTAGAATTTGTGAGGCTGTATAATTTCCCACTGGCTCATGTAATTTTTTTTTTTGTGTGTATTCCTCTCTTGGATCCCCTAGGCATGTTGGATCAACTACACTAGAGAGCAGTCCAAGTTTTGAGTTGTTAATGCTTGAATCATTACCTGTTTCCATGTGGTTGAAAATCTGGTTTACTTGTCAGAGGAGAATTTCTCCTTTTTCCTTTGGAGCTGTGATCCTGGAGCTGAATAAGATAGAACTGAGGAGTGACAGGTGTCTCCATAAGGCTTTGCCCCCCCCCCCCCGCCCCATCAAGAAAAGACATGAGTTTTTGTAATAACAGTTTTGATTATTTTTCAGGATGAAAAGAATATTCACTCAGTTTGGTTTTGCAGAACTGATTATAGTCTCATTAGGGTGACATAATTTAGAGTAGACCTTTTCTGCCGTCAGCTTAGATGGCTCACATCACAGATTTTTTACCCTATGACTTTATTCAGTTCTCTTTCCGTTTTTTCTCAGAACTGGTCTTACTTCCTTTTCACTAAAACAGTGCTGCAAGATAGTATGATTCAGATCTTCATTTACTAATCACAGCTTGATCAAGGCTGCAGTGCATACATTCTGGAGTTATATAGCACAGATCACTATGACCCAAGATCTTGTTTATAGAGCAGATCACCCTGTCCTGTGATCTCATTTATGTATATCTTTTTGTTGATTAATCTCCTATGTATATAAATTGCTTTACTGATCTCTGCTAGACTGTAAGTAGATGCATATAAGCTGTATAGTAAACTTTTTCTTTGTTGTACTAGACATGTATTAGTAAAAAGGTACTTTGCTGGAGCTTTTCTCCTTGGGCCTCTACTGAAAATGGACCCTGTTGTCCAGTTGGATCATCCTGGTAAACAAATGTTGAATAAATACGAATAAATAAATAAATAGATAAATAGCACAAATCACCCTGTCCTGTGATTTTGTTTATAGGACAGATCAACCTGTCCTGTGATCTTGTTTATAGGGCAGATCACCCTGTCCTGTGATCTTGTTTATAGGGCAGATCACCCTGTCCTGTGATCTTGTTTATAGGACAGATCACCCTGTCCTGTGATCTTGTTTATAGGGCAGATCACCCTGTCCTGTGATCTTGTTTATAGGGCAGATCACCCTGTCCTGTGATCTTATTTATAGGGCAGATCACCCTGTCCTGTGATCTTGTTTATAGGGCAGATCACCCTGTCCACTGATCTCTTTTCTCACTTGCTCATGGCTATGCCCATGCACCTCACCTGTATGGTCTATATTAACAAATACTTTACATACTCACTGGTTTGTACTAATATGCTGACAGAAATTCCTGAGGTAACAGCTACCAGCTTAATTATTACTTATCTTCATAGGTTTCATAGGTTCATAGGAACTGTCTAGGCTACCCATTCATGTGTCTTTAGAAGTCTGGACACACATTCCCATGAAGGTTTTAGCCCTTATATTTTAAGTATAAATAACCCAGAAATTAAGTAGAACATTTACATGTTGCCCAATCCATGAGGGCCAAAGGTACTAAACCAGGGGTGAATTTGCAGTTTTCTATCCATTCGTCCAGATTATGTTTGTACAGTGCAAGAGAAGTACTTTGTTTTACAAGGTGAAGAAGGCTCTTACGAAATTTTTTTATTTTTGTTGACCATCTTAGTCCCACCAGACTAGGAGACTCTTTCTAGGGGAGATAAGAGGTAGTATTTATACTTCTTGGGGAAATTTGGCCAGGGCATCATGGAACTTATACTCTTTTTGATAGGTGCTGTGGGTTCTGTTACATCTGCTTGAACTGCCACCACCTCAAGCAGATGGAGCCTCAATTTAATGTCACTCTGAATGATAACACATTCAGGATTGTTATGATGCACTGCACTGTCACAAATCCATCTACCTCGTTTGGGAATAGAACCCACAGCCATCTGCACCAAACACAAGTGTGCCAGTCCAAAGAAGCAGTATTCCCTGTGATACATATCTATCCCTCCAATGTGTTCTATTTATGTTGAAAAAGAGATTTAGATCTCTTGAGTGGTGTTTATGCCTCCATTGGACTTGTAAATGTGCAGTAGGTCTGTAAGGATAGGTCTGTTGAGGCAGTGTACATGAGGCAAAAATTGCACCTCAGTCTGTATGATGCTGAGGAGTGGGACAAGTCTTTCAGATGGTCTGCATAGTTTATGTGATTTAGGCCCTTTATTTTCTTAATAAGAAAGTGTTATAGCTGTTTGAGTTGTGGCATATGTTTCGATTGATGTGTACAAAACACAGTGGAATGTTCACATCACTGAACCTGGAAGCTATACTCTTAGTAATAAACAGTGCACTGGAAAATCACTTTGTTACAATAGTGGATATGTATTGACCAAAGGACAGTTCAGTGTTTATATAGGATCCCAAGTCCCTAACTATGGATACGTTTTCAGGGGTGTGTTGTCAATGTGATAGTTACAAGAAACTCTTGCTTGATGAAGGATGCTATTATATATTTTTTAGCATCTAGTTTTAGTCCATAGTTTTGAAACCAACTATAGGCTGTAGAAAGGCCTTCTTGGATGATCCTAGTGTTCTCTGGGGAGTTTATGATGGCAGTCATCTGCAGACTTCCTCAGCCATAAACTCTTAACAGTAGTTTTGACTTCTGAGACATAAATGTCAATGAAGTGTGGCCCAAGGACTGAACCCTGAGGTACACCACCAGTGACAGGTCTTTTGGAGGTGGTAGAGCCAACCACCCTAATTTGCTGTGTTTTATTTGTGATTTGATTTGCTATTCAATGAGGGACATAGGGATTAACATTTAATTGTGACACTTTATCCACAATGCACAAGTGTGGGATAGTGTTAAACACCTTTTTTGAGGACTATATATACAGTGTGTACTGACATACCCTCATTCATTGCTTCTGTAACCTTCTCAAAGAAGTCTTCCAGGTTAAATAGGTAGAATTTGTCCTTAACAACTCCAAATTAGCTTGGACTGAGAGTTTGTAGTTTACCTATGTCCTTATTTGTCGATTCCATAATGATCCTTTCCATAACCTTATAGATGAGGCTGGTCAGAGTTCTGGGCCTATAATTTTCTGGATCCATTGATGCTCCACCTTTATGTAAGTGGATGCCAGCCTCTGTGCTACATTTGACTAGTACAAAGCCTATATAGAGGTTGACATTGAATAGCCTGTGTAAGGTGTCTGACAATTTTTGTTTCAGGATGGCTGGTAATCAGCCTGATATGCTATCCAGCTCATAGAAGCAGTGTGTTTGGCTTTGGATAGTGCCTTGAGGACTTGTTTATGGAAGATTTAAAGGGGATGTAGATGCAGGTATAAGACCTGGGAATGTAAGAGGGAAGGTGAGATGAAGCTAGAGCTAAATGTATCCTCTAATACTAACTATGCCCCCTGGGTCTGAATATGTGATGCCATTTCTATTAGTTCTGTACAGTTCTGGGCATTGTTGCTATGGTTTCTAACATAATTAAAGAAAGCTTTGTGACTTCCCTTTACCACAGTGGCAATTTTTACTTTATTTCTGTCTGTGTTGATTTACTGCCATGGTGGTACAGCGGTTGCATTGTTGCCTCACAGCAAGAGGTTCTCCTGTTCGATTCTCTGGAGTGCCTTCTGTGTGGAGTCTGCATGTCCTCCCCGCAGTCACGTGGCCTCTGAAAGACATGCATGAATGGTTGCTATGGTTTCTAACATAATTAAAAAAAGCTTTGTGACGTCCCTTTACCACAGTGGCAATTTTTACTTTATTTCTGTCTGTGTTGATTTACTGGCATGGTGGTACAGCGGTTGCATTGTTGCCTCACAGCAAGAGGTTCTCCTGTTCGATTCTCAGCTAGTGTGCGTGGAGTGCCTTCTGTGTGGAGTCTGCATGTCCTCCCCGCGGTCACGTGGCCTCTGAAAGACATGCATGAATGGGCATTCCTTCTCTGAAGGTTGGGCATCGGGCTGGCAACTTGGCACCATAAAAAAAATCTACTGACAATCATTAACGGACCGGAGTTCCGCTGTGGCGACTCCTTACCGGGAAAAGCCAAAAAGACAAACAACAACTCTGTCTGTGTAGATTTAATCAAGAGTCCAGAATTCACTGCTAACTTTAGCAAGAGCTTTGCTGCATCTTAAAAGGTACATTTATTTGTATGTGCAATGAGCTTTTTTTTCCCTCTTAATATCAAACCTAAGTTTACATTTGGGGTCCACAATAGCGGTTTACTTTTGAATTTGGCAATGTATTTACTTCAGAGTGGGACAGATACACCTATGGATCTATTCATATGTGCATATAATTCAGCAGCAAAGGATTCTGCATAAGCACTGGAGTTATTGCGCTGGAAGGGGATGTTGAATTTAGCCAAGCCATCACTCAGTTTCAATAGATTAGCCTTGTCAGAATCTCTGAATATTGATGCATTAGAGGGTGATTCTGGCTTCAGTCTTAAGATGAATGTGACTAAGATGTGGCCCAATTTGAGCAGAGAAGGAGGGAGTTACAATTCATAGGGAGCAGAGATGTCTTATATTGGTGAGGACCAAGTCCATGATTTTTTCACCATTTTTTGTGGGGTACAGGCTAACTGTTCCATAGAGCATTGCACTGATGAAGACCAGAAATCTTTGGGCATACATGTTAGAGGATGTATACATCTCACATTTAAAGTAGGGGTAGTTGAAGTCCACTAGGAGAATGGCTGGCTTGATACATAAGTACCCATACTAGTTAGATAGGGGTTATGGGCTAAGGGTGATATAGAGGAGGTCCTATAGTTAGGGTCTTTTTAATGGTAAGTTGCATGTGGAGTTGTTACAGATTGTTATCTTCTCCAGGAAGGCATGTCTCAGGTCATAGACTCTCACATGTACTATGACCATGGAGATGGTACTTGTGATGCAAGGACTTGAATGCCTGGATGATATGGCACATCCTAGCACCTGAAAGACAACTGACAGTGACCTTCTTCCTGCACAGCCTGGTGAGTGGTGTACCACTGTGTCTCACAGTGGAGTTACTTATAACTAGGAGGTTGCACATGGTACTCGTTTTTTAGTTTACCTTTAAAAGGCACTTGTAGTTTAGCTAGGTTACATTTAGAGCCTCAGCATATCAACGACTATATATTTGTTCTGATCCATGTGTGATAGGTTTATTTGGTGCTGTGTGGTACTGACAACCTTCTTGTCATTTATAGTGTCTTCATGTGAGGGTTTTGTCACAGTAGCATTAAATAACTGCATCTCTCACACCCTGGGACAGCGAATTAATATTCAGAACATTGCAGTTTGCACTAAATGAGTGAGATGATATGAAACAAAGGCTAACTCATTGTCCAGTATAGTGAAAAGATGAGATGCAATGGGCAGGAGCTTTCAACGTCAAATTTTCAGTAAGGGCGGGCAGCTCAAAGGCTACTGAGATTAAAAGCACAACAGGAACTGTCAGGTGAGCTGGAAAAATCCATTACAGTCCCGTACTAGCAGTAGTCTCACAGCAGTTTCTTATCTCCTCTCACTAACTTAATTCCTTTTCCATCAGTGAATGAAAAATAATCCTTTTTGTAAATGACACCAGCCAAAAACTTTTAAAACTCCTAGAAAAGAATTTAAGGCAAAACACTTAAAATAAAACAAACCAGTATAATAAAAGCAAAATAAATAATGGAGGTATTCAAACCTTAAATGGAGAAATCTAATCCAAATTCAGTGTGTGGGCACTTCAGCAGTAGTCTCACAGCACTTGCAGCTATATAAAGCCATGAAATGGGGCCATTTAACAGGGTCTGGTTTCTGGATTCCTTATTGACACTTGATGTTTGTTGATTTACCAGGAAAGTCCAACTGGGATATATCCCATTTTCAGCATATGTCCAGTGAGAAAAAGACCCACATTGATTAAATAAAGTTATTAGTAAAGCCTAATACATAAGAACAACATATTAACTATGTAAAAATTCAGCTTCGGCTCATACAGAGTAAAACAATACATGCATACATGCTGCGTACTTTTGGACAGCTGTAACATGATGAAAAAGGCTGCCAATCAATAAAATAATCAAATGTTGCAGATTATATAGATGAGATTAAACATACAGAGTACACTCTTTGGAACAGAGTTGACTAGATAATATATCTTAGGCAACAATATATTTGATTTTTGCCTAAGAAATGCATTTTACTAATTCCTTCTCTCTGAACATAGCCTAAGAATGTTTGTGGTGGAAAGAGGGAGGAGTCAGTCAAGTCCAACAATTATTGATGGGTGCAAATTTCAGATGAATCAGTCAGCCCAACTGTAGTAGTAAACTGTAGCATCACTGACAGAGCACTGGAGTCTTGTGTCTCCATTAGTTTTGGCTTTTCCAGAACTGTTTTATTATTATTTAGATTTCACATGTTGAGAGCTATGACAACCTTGCATAATAAACACAATCATGCAGGTACCTTAGTGTACAGCAGCTTTGTCTATATTGTCAAGTCTTCTGGATTAAAAGGGATGCAGTCTGTGTGATTTGCTGGCAAATAAAAAAAAAACATCATCAATGCATGCTTAACTCTGACTAAACAGACGCCTGCATGAGCTTAACCTTATATTGCTCCTTCCACATGCAGTGCTGGACTTGGTCATCATATTATTTCCACACTATACAACACCTTCAGCCTTAAGTTCAGACAGATTTTATGGCTGTGCAATATTTTTATGCTCAGAATGGTGATCACTTTGGCCAAATACTTAGTAACCAAATTAAACACTGTTTCCCTGTATCAGTGCCAATCCACAAGGAGCTACACTAGGGTACATGTCCTCTTAGAGCCTGCTTTTGTTCACTAAATGTGGGTATAGTAAAAGGATAAGTTATGTCCACATTAAATTAATAGCTCATGTGGAATGTGGGCTGATTAATAGCTTTTCATAGGTTCATATGTGTATACTAAGCACTAAGGGGTGGGAGGATGGCATAATGGTTAAGGTGTTTACCTTACAGACACAAGGTGCAGGGTTTGATTCTCACATGGGGTAACTGGCTAGGCTTGAGATAGCTCACAAGGGCTATGAACCTATGAAAGCTAATGACCACTGGGGTCTTTATAAGCCTAGCCAAGCATCCCAACTGTATCCCATGCATTTATGTTCCTTAGAGGTTATTTTAAGGAGTATATGAAAGCTAGGATATGATTTATAGATTGGCTCTGTCCATAAGAGACCTAGGTGCTATAGGCTCATAGGTGTATATCTTTCCAATGTCTTTCCTTTTTCCTCTCCAGTTTTATTCACCTTGAGGCTACTGGTCTTTCATTCTAGTTCCAGTTATTCCAGAGCTGTTATACCTGTCATTGGCATGAGCCTTCAGTGAAGAAGAGGTTTCTACAGACACAAATATCTTATTTGGTACTACACTCAAGGTCAAATAGCACAGAAAGACAGAGTCTGAGGTTGATAGTAATTTATTTATTGTCCTGTACTGGTGCACTTTGTCTGGTCATCAATTAGCCAGGTAATGGCACCCACTAGATGCAGCTTAAACATGTATGTTCTGACTTATGATTCCCTGACATTCTGTCACATTTTTGTATAAAGAAATGAATGCTGTTCTTCTAGTCATTGCAAAAAAAAAAACAAAAATCAACACAACAGAAATTCCATGTCCTTTCTCCACCTTAGCTAATCTTCAGACTTATGCTGACTTCCAAACTGAGTTCACTGGTATTTTTATACAGATAACTGCCTATTACAGTGCATCTCCCTCACCATTTAACTTGATAGCAACATCTTTTCTTAACAATTTAAAACCAGCAGGCTTCACCTAAACTCTTATGTCTACCTTTATTTAGTTACTCATTCCAAAAACAATGTCACTACAACAACTTCATATGGCCATGGTATGTAGCATTTGAGGAACTCAGCCCCAGAATAATATGTTGAACTTAATAGATTCACAACATGCATAAGGACAATAAAAGTAAGTTAAGAACACACAGGTCTGTTGCTATCTTTATGACCCACTTTGTTGTCACTATCATCTCAGCACTACCAAACTTCTTATGTCCTTGTGGAAAAGATGAATTTTTGCACTTTAGATGCTTCATATTAATAAGATATTAATGTTTATCAGCAACAGTATATTTTTTCATGGATGCCATATCAAGATATGAAATTGTTTGGAATGTAGCCTACCCAGATATATTCTGCAATTGCATGACTTCCAACAGTTAATCAAGTTCCTCCATCATGATGTTACACATCTGATGTGTTCATGCTTTCTTCGTGGCTCTGTGATATGTGTGTGGACCATTGTGGCTTCCAGTGTCCAGAATGGCTCAGTGGCTGTTGTACATGACTATTATTTCTCCCTAGATATCTGCTGCATGTCCGAATACTTGTATTTTGTGATGAAAACTTTCCCTTCAGCATGGCTGTTTTCTGTAGCTTGTAATGTATACTTTTTTCATATATTCATAGATTGCTAATAGGCAAACAACCTGGGGGGCCTTTCTAAGCCTAGCCCAGGGGGGTCTTTCTAAGCCTAGCCTGGGGGACGTTTCTAAGCCTTGCCAAGTTTTCATGAAAAAATAATGGCTTCCTGTATCCTAAAAGGACATTGAGGGCCAGGCATTTTTAAGCTGCCCCTTTCCTTAAGGGACTCGGGTGACAGGGCTGATGTAAATTTCCTATTTCCTCATCTACTAGTCAAGGTTTTGTTTAAATTGAGTAATAGGAAAACTCAGCTTCACACACATGGGAAGCCTGCTCCATAGAAGTGGCAGTCTCTGAGACACATACAGTATCTGTCGCTCCAGCATGTCACAGACAAAATTAAGGTCTCTAGACTTTGTATTTCTGATACTGTTTGACTTACAAATATGCAGGAGATTCATAAGTGTGGCATTTGTGGATGCCTTGTAAGCCAGGCATTGGTCACCCCTCAGCAATCTATAGAAGACTGAGTAGAGGGAAATGGCTTTAAGACATTCTGCATAAGACAGATGTGTTATGCCTTGAAGTCTTTTTGTAAGGAACCTCTGAGGTTGATCCAGCTGCATATACCTCGTCAGGTACATACCAAAGAAGCATTGCACTCTATGACTGGTCTGATAAGGGGAGAGTAGTGTGGGATAATGACCTTTTTGCACCTAGATGCCATGCCTTTACTTATAAGTTGCGCAATATAAAAAGATTTCCTCACCAATTTGGCCACATGGTAGTGAATGGTAAGGCTACTGACCAGTGGGTCAACTGTTAGGGACATATTATCAATATGGTAAATAGCAAGGATGGCTATCTTCCTAAAGGGTACAATTATGCATTTCTTAGCAGTGAGTTTAAGACCATGGCTTTGGCACCATTTGTTAGTCAGAGATGGGCCTTCTTGAAGAATGCTAGTGTCTGCAGGGGTGTCAATGATAACCCCCAGTTTGCAATCACCTGCAAACTTAATCAACCATAAATCTTCAGCTTTTGCTCCCACGTCAGATAAATAGATGCCAAAAGGGAGTGGGCCCAGTACTGAGCCCTGGGAGACTCCACTAGTGACTGGCCTCTTGGTGGAGGTGGCCTCACCTATTTTGACCCGCTGGGTCTTATCATTGAGACAGTTGGCTATCAAGTGAGAGATAAAAGGGTTTATGCCTAACGTAGTGAGCAAAGTTTCTCCACACTGCTAATTCGGTGAGTCCAGTAGTAGGTCATATTTACCTGACTCTATACACAACTCCTCATACACACACGTGTGAGTGTGCGCGGACACACACACACACACACACACACACACACACACACACACACACACACACACACACACACACACACACAGTGACTGCTGTGAGTTTAGATCCCCCTACCTATCTATTTACACAATATTGAGGACACAGTACCAAATGAAAGTGCCACTGCATAAGTCTATTTTTATTATCAGTAAGGGCATCAACAGGTACAGCAGAGTCTGTTACGGAGAGCAACCCAAAAACTCTTCACCTGAATCTTTCAAATTTGAGATTACAGTGCATCAGGGTGTTCTTTTCTTCTCTGACCTTAATTTCTTTCTGTTTTTTCTGTTTCCCATACTTACATAACCTCATGCAGCGGAACAAGAATTAAAGTGTTAACCAGTATTTTACTGCATCAGAGACTCCATACATTAGACCTGAACAGAGCATTTCATTAATGGATTTTTGTGCACTTTCTTATATCTAGATAGATATGAGAGAGAGAGAGAGAGAGAGAGAGAGAGAGAGAGAGAGAGAGAGGCAAATGCTTTGGACAACTGATGAGTATACTAAGGCAGGCTACTGTGCCTCTCAACAGCACAGCTCAGACTGCTGAGGGAAGGAACCCATGATTTTCTGGTACTCATATCCTCTGCTTTCAACTGCTTATCTTGTAATAACTGAGATTTAAGAGACATGCAGCTGTATTTTGGTTTGGATGAGAATGAAAACAGTTTAATGTCCAAGGAAAAGGCTGAGTAACATTTTCTTATCAGCACTTTACATTTTTGGCATTTACTCATTCTTGGATTTAGCTGAAGTTGGAATGTTGCCACATTGTGCTAGACTGCAAAAAACACTGCTGTTTCAAAGCTTTCTAAGGTCACATTTATTTCACACTGTTATTTGAACAACAGCTGCTTGGCACACCAGTCAGACCAAGAGGTTGAGGTTATGGAGTGCAATAGAAACACATTCATAAAACTAGGCAGCACAGCAGGAGGTGGTTTGTCTTCAAAAATGCACTGAGAGTAATATTCAAAGTCAAATGTAACAAAGGAGGCAGCCAGCAGGTAAACAACAAAACTATAGAAACTGTATCTTTATGAGACTGCAGGAGTACTTGAATTCATTAGGTAACATTACGTGGGAAATGAGTAATCATGGGACCTGTCTTGGGTTCTCATAAAATGCCACAAACTGACTAGGGCTGCTGTTACTGACTGCTTGCCTATAGTAAAGTTATTTTTTTAAATCAACTCTACAGATTGCATGATGTCAGTTGCCCCGTTCTTGTGTTTCATGGGATAAATAAATTGAATGTTTCAGTGTTAACAGTGGAGACATTTAACAAACAACAAGAGCAACAAGGCATTCTGAAGTTTCACTTTAAACAAGAGAATGAAGAAGATGGAATCTCTAAGAAACTGAATGATGATGATAAAGTTAGTGGAAAGTAGGTTCTAGTCTACCCCATAGGAAATAGTTTCAACTACCTGTAGCTCAGAAGCCACACTTGAAAATGCAGTGAGGTTATCTTCCAGGATTATGAAGTGATAAGAAGTATGAATTGATTTCCAAGAATGATTTCCAAAGGGGGTGGGGTAGCGGGTGGAGTGGACCATAGGTGTAATAAAATTCCTAGAAGCAATGGCTGGGTGCAGAGGTATATTCAGCACAGAAGTTTCAACATCAGAGGCAGAGCAGATCAGTGGCTAATTTCATGCTACGAGTCTGAATAATTACATTTGATTGCTGACTGTGGAAATCCAAAGTGCAAAATATTAAATGGATTAAAGTTATATTAAACACATTTAGCTATTCTATGAGTCGCATAAGGGTAAAGAGTTTTTGTGTTGAATCCTCTGTGATAAAATTCTTTGGAAATGTCATTTTTTATTTATTTTTATTTTATTTTACATTTATAGACCAGGCTAGTCTAACTGCATATATGTCCATTTTCAGTAGACGCCCGGGGAGAAAAGCTCCACATAAAAAAACAAGAACAATCGCCTCTCATAGTTTGTTTTTGTGGATTTTGGTTTAATTTACTTGATCTATATCCACTGGTATACAGATTGCTCATAGTAACAAATGTGAACTCACAGATTCAGATGTCACCAGTAACTGTACATGCCGTACTTGAGAAACTTTTACTAGGACTGAACCTTTGGTGAGTGTTTACAAAAATATTAAGAAAACAATTTATTAGAAGTCTTGCTGTCATTCATTCTGGCATAATGAATATATAGTACTTTATCAGTATATCTTTTTAATCATTATTATTATTATTATAAGGGTACCAAAGCATATTATGTAAAATAAAATAAACAATATATTACTATGTTACTTTATTAAAAGTCATAAATGCCTCTAGTTCTTTGGCAGCAGCCTTCAAAAGGCTGAAGCTGAACCCGTATTATTATTATTATTTTTTTTTTTACTAAACTTTTAATAGTTATATAAGCACACCATGTCATTTATTTATTTATTTGTCTGTTCATTTATTTTTGTTATTGAAGTTAACCAAAGAATATATTCTGCAGTCCACTCAGGACGTTAATTGGAACACTTTATAGATCAGTGGGCTGTCATCAGACACATACAAATATCTGTGGCTGTTAACTTCTCTAACTATAGTCTTATCATCTGAACCCTATCAAGCAGATACTATCCCTGGGATTCAGAAATATTATCATCGGCAGTAATCCCTATTTAAAAATTGGTGGTAGCCTTTTCTAATTCAGAGACAGCCATACTGCATTGATATATCTCAAGGAGATACAGGGCTGTTGGGGGCCATCCCTCTGGCTAACTGCAAATATAAATATGGCATTTTTGGGGGATGGGATAATCAGTCATGTGTTCTTCCCCACAAATGTTTACAGTAAGTGATTTATGTAGTCAGGTGAATCGTAGAACTGTTTGGGTGCATAAATCACCACCACTAGCCCTATTAATTAACATGGTCAAAAGTTTATGTTCATCCCTTACTTTCAATGAGAGAGATCATGTTAGGGGTAAGTGCTGGGGAGTTTATCATACAGGTAGTAGTGCTGGTGGTGGCTGTGCATGTGTATGGCTACATGTGTAAGTACATGCAAACATATGAGTGGTATCACTGAAAAAAATAGTAGAGCAACAGATTTTGCAGCAAGAAGATGTAAATTAATGTGTGTGTGTGTGTGTGTGTGTGTGTGTGTGTGTGTGTGTGTGTGTGTGTGTGTGTGTGTGTGTGTGTGTGTGTGTGTGTGTGTGTGTGTGTGTGTTTGTGCATGTGAGGGTGGGACTGGATTCCATACCTCTCAACTTTCTACAGACTAATGAGCAGTTGCTGTAATGCAGGGATGGAACACTAGACAACCGTGATACTTTATAAATATTATCTGACCTTAATGAAAAATTTAATAGAACAACAGATTTTGCAGCAAGAAGCTGGAAATGAAATAAAAGCACTATGAAACTAGTGTCTGGCTTTATTGGCTTAACTGCATTCATTTATGTCAGGGTACATAGACTATAAGAGGCACAGTAATAGAAGAGGTATTGGAATGTGTGTGTGTGTGTGTGTGTGTGTGTGTGTGTGTGTGTGTGTGTGTGTGTGTGTGTGTGTGTGTGTGTGTGTGTGTGTGTGTGTGCGTGTATGTATGTGTGTGTGTGTGTGCATGTGTGTGTGTGTGTGTGTGTGCGTGCGCACATGTGCCTGTGCATATATATATTAACTCTGTTGTTGTCCAACTATTGGAGAAAGGGCAAGCAACCTGAAACTGCCAATGTGTTATTACACCCAGCAGGCAAAAGTTCCAACAACTATAAACTCAAACTGTGGCTGTATTTTAAATCATTAATACCAGATGCAGCCAAAAACATCAAACAACACCTGAAGTAAACATGTAGAAAATATTCCCTACTCAGAAAGCTCTGACTCTACCTACCGTATTACAATATTACTGTATGCAAAAATATCAAACACACAGATAAGTCAAAACATGGCAAATTCAAAGACAGTTAAAAATATGTAGTCCAGGAGGCAATTGCGAAGCCCAGTCCTTTTTCTCAACTGCATGAGAACACTGACTTGCTCAAAGTCACATGTTAGACAAACAGGATGAATAAATCAAGAGTCTGGACTATATGAAGTAAGTTGTTTCCAGATCATAGCCTTAATCCTCTGCTCGCACACCTCCCAACTGCTACAATTTTGGCATAGCACTATGATTTTGGATCTCAGATTTATCTTTACTCCTCCTAGATTTACTAATGTTCTTCATAAAGGCAGAAATGTTTACAGGTATATAACTTATACTAAATAAGTAAACTAAGCCTCTGCAAAGATTCTGTTATCACTAGTTAGATCTTATTATATAAGACATTCCATTGTGAAAAATAAGAAAGTGTTCCAGTTCTTGATCCTCTGCTATGATTTTAATGGCCAGTGTTATGATTTTTAATGCTTAGAAGTTGAGAGATATGCTCAGCACTAACTACCAGGCTAAACAATAGCTTGTTAGAAGTGAGACAGGAGGGAACATCCTATTGGTGCAGTCTTGGTTTATCTGGTAATCAGTAATAAGACTTTACTGTCTCCATTATTTCACCAGAAAATAGTATGCAGTCTTTGACTTTAATGGGATTTGTTCATTGCCACCCAAGTGGCACACATTGCTAAAAGGTTATATTGCTATTCCTCAAATAAACTGGGTAAAGTCATATTCATGTCATATAAGTAGGTTATAGAAACCTAGATTCCTCCAGCAGAAAAGGCCCTCACAGCCTATCTAGTGATCCTTTTTATTGATTTGATAAGGTACATGTCCTGCCTATACAATACTTTATTTGACAATACGTCATGCTAAGCTCCTAAAGATAGCTTTATACTTGTCCTGTATATTTTTGAATTTGGTCAGTGTTTCCGATTCCATTGCTTCTTCATTAAAAAGGTTCCTAAAATTAATTTTCCTTTATATGATATAATACTGTATTGCATCCTCTCTGTGCCACTTATCTTGGTTTTCTAGTTGTTTCTTAGTGTTCTCATATTTTTAATGAGTCCATAAATTCTGTATTTTATTTATGTATCCTTTACTGACCTCTTTTCTACGGACACCTAAGGTGGTGTTTATAAAAATAGTGAAAATTTGGCCAGGGTATCAGGAACTTTTCCTACTCTTGCTATCGGTACTTGGGTTGTTGTTTGAACATGAGCACATGGAGGCAGCAGGAAGGACATTGCATGAGATGGAACAGCAGCAGCGGAAGGGAGTGGAGGTGAATGCCAGTTCAGGTGTAATATGTTGTGTGTAGATGGAGGATTCAGAGGAGGTATTCCAGAGGAAGCTGTTTGAACAAACTAAGGAATGTATAGTTACAACCCTCCGATAGTGAGGGTTGTGGGATGATATATTACAGGAGTCAATAAACCAAATGAACCAGAGCATGAGGTTAAATGGGGGGATATCATGAACAAAACAAATAAATGAGATGAAGAAGAGATGTCAGAAGGAAGCAGTAGAAAAAAAGATGTATACAGAGACAGTAGCAGTTACACAAGAGGGAACGAGGAATGGGAAAACAAAGCCAATGGAAAAATCTGTGCAGTGATATCTGTGCAGTGACTGCAACCTGGTTCAAGGCTCCAGAGAGTACCCCTGCACTACCAGGCTGTAACTCATACCACACTTTTCAGCCATGTAACCTGGACCAGAACAGGAAAGTTGGAGGTGTGTCTATATTCATTAAGGATATCCCCACCTCCAGGCTAGTTGCTCAGCATAATGCATCTGAGGTTATCCAAGTGCAACTAACTCTGGGCAAAACTGCAATCCAAATTGTAGCTTGCTACAGATCTCCCACCATGCCCCAGGATTCCCACTACTCTTTTCTTGATGTACTGGAAAATATTAGGGTTCAACCAAACACCCTAATAGTGGGCGATTTCAACTACCCCACCATTAACTGGGAAAACTACTCATGTACCAACTCCTTTGCTCAACGCTTTCTGGAATTCATAAACTCCAATGCCCTGGATCAACTTATCAACACCCCCACTAGGGGCAACAATATCCTAGATCTAGTTATTACCAACATGAGTGACCGGTATTCCACACCTGAAGTCAACGTCTCATTGGTCCAATCCGACCATAAGCTAATCACCCTAGACATCCACATCCCACCGCCACCCGCCATTAGGGAAACCACCGTAAATAATTTCTCCAAAGCCAACATCAAGCTTCTTAAGACAGAAGTGGCAAACTTCATGACACCCATGCAGATGGACAATAGAGGCACGACTGCTGAATCCTACACAAATGCACTTTATAGGCACTTACACAAGTGCATGGATCATACTATCCCTAACAGAACCAAGATGCTATCCTCCAAAAAAGGAAGCCAATCTGGTGGTACCCTGCCATAAACAAACTCTACAACAGAAGAAAGAATCTGCTGCTAAAAAGAGTAAAATCCCATGATTGGAGGAACTCCCTGGTCAGCCTGAGTAAGAAGCTGAGATCCCTCATAAAATCCTCCAAAGCTAGTTATGAAAACTAAATTGCCACTGTTTCTAAAGACAACCACAAGGCATTCTGTATCTATGTCAGGAACCTCAGTAGAAACACTCAGATCTGCTCTGAGTTGCAGCACAATGGCACTAAGAATACAGAACCAATGATATTACCAACATTCTGGCAGATAGTCGATAGCTTCAGTGCTAACTTTGCCCCCCCCCCCCCACCTCTTAAAGGGCCCATCCCTATACCGGAAGAATGCAAAGTTGCTGTAATCATTGCTGCACAGGTACAAACCACATTCTTCAAAGCCAAGGACACAGCATCCATTGGACCTGGCAATATCCCAGGCTGTGTTCTACACAAACTACAAAACAAACTGGCACCCCACCTAAGTACCATTTTCAATCATAGCCTCACCTCAGGCTTTGTGCCCACTGAATGGTGCACAGTGATGGTTATCCCACTCCACAAAGGGAGATCCAACACAGACCCAGAGAACTACCATGCCATTAGCCTGACGACCCTGGTCAGCAAGGTCATGGAACGTATCATCATGGAACTTATAAACAAAGACATTGGTAATCTCCAAACTCTGGACCCCACCCAGTTCGGGTTTGTAAAAGGCAGATCATGTCTCCTAAACCTGATAGACTTCTTTGAAGCAGTCACCAAAGCTGTAGATGAGGGTAAGGTGGTTCACACAGCCTATCTAGATCTCGCCAAGGCTTTCAACACCATTCTCCACTCTGGAATTATAGATAAACTCACTAAACTAGGTATAAATCCCTATGTCATAAGATGGGTTGCCAACTGGCTCAATGACAGAACCCACACTGTAAAAGTTGCAGACTCCAAATCTGGCTTCAAACCAGTGACAAGTTGAGTACCACAGGGTTCAGTCCTGGGACCTCTCCTGTTTAGTATCTACTTCTCTGAAGTACAGGCTAACACAGAAGGCCTCTGGCTAATGAAGTTTGCAGATGACTGCAAACTAGGAGCTATAGTGAAGTCCCCAAATGATGTGGACATCCTACAGAAGGGCCTCACTGAGACAGATGCCTTGTGTCAAAGCCATGGCCTCAAGCTCAATGCCAAAAAGTGCATTGTCATCCCTTTTAGTAAAAACTCTGTACCCATGAACTACCACATAGGCGGTAGTCTATTTAACACCAAAAGTGTGATAAGAGACCTTGGGACACAGGTGGACAGTAGTCTCTCCTTTGATAATCACATTGCCACAGTAGTCAGGAAATCCTTCTACGTGGCACACCTCATCACAAAAGGTTTCTCATCCAGGAAAAAAGAGGTTATTGTTCCCTCTACTCGTCACTCATTAGAACCATTATAGAGTACAACGCCCCTTTTGGTATGTACCTCAAAAGACATCTACAACAACTGGAAAGGCCACAGAAATACCTCACAAAAAGAATTACCAGCCTCAAACAGATGCCCTACACAGACCGTCTAAAAAAACTCTAGCTTTACTCCGTCGCATATCGCCTACTCAGAGGTGATCTCTGCCTAACAAAAGCTATGTCAAACCCAGAGCTGTTGGACATGCTCCCCTTTAAGAAATCCCAATCCCTCCGAGCTACACGCTCTAGGGACCCAAACCTTGTCACCACAATAAACAGAACATGCTGGAGGGATAGATTCCTGTCCCAGAGACTTTCCTTACTCTGGAACAAAATACCTATCTATGTCAAACAGAGCTCCACATTAGCACTCTTGAAGAAAAATCTTGATGATCGGATGGGAAATAGAAAATTCACCCCGGGGATCACTTCTGTGGCTCTACTCGATAGGGGCACAGGAAAATAATTTTCTTGGGTGGCAAAAGCCAGGGTACCTTTTTAGCTAGGCTTATATAGGCCCTAGGGCCAATAGCCTAGTACCTACCTATGAACCTATGAAAAATGAGGTAGAAACAGATGAAACCTTAGGAAAAAAGGAATATATTATAAAAGATAATGAGAGGAAGAACGAATTATATTGGTATAAGAGCGAACGATAGAAAAAGAAAATGTAAAGCTATTAATATAAAGGAAAGGAAGAAGGGAAATGGATGAAGCCTTTTTATAAGAAACTTAGTATAGGATTATATTTCCTAAACTGAGAATTAGAGAACAAAATTCTTTCTATGAATGTTAATAGTATAGAAAATACTCCTAGAAGGATATCAATTTTAGAATGGTGTCATAAATGTGACATTGGAATCATTATTTTGGAAGACACAAAGACTTTGACACAGGAAGAAAAATTACAGATGCAAAAATTATGAAATGGGGGAATAATAAGGAAAATAGGGAAGGAACATTTTTCAGGAACAACAATTCTATGTAGAAGAGTAGTAAAAATCCTGGATATTGTTCATAGGTTCATAGGTTCATAGGTTCGTACTAGGCTATCTGCCCTAGGGCATTTATAAGCCTAGCCAGAGTGTGTGTGGCTTTCACCACCCCTTAGGATGAGAATACTATGCCCTTTTAGGGTTTTAGTTTACTGTGCCTCTGTCTAGTAGTGACACAGAGATGACCCCCGGGGTAAACCTACGATCTCCCATCCATTCGTCGAGATTTCTCTTGAATAGAGTCAGTGAGGGGCTCTGCCTAACATGGACTGGGATTCTGTTCCAGAGTGTAGGGAGCCTTTGGGTTATGAATCTGTCCCTCCAGCATGTCCTATTTATTTCTGTGTTGAGGTTTAAGTCTCTTGTTCTCGTGGCTCTGATGGATTTGAATTTTCTGAGGTGGAGCATGTCCATTAATTCCGGATTGGACATGGCCTTGTACGTCAGGCACAGATCACCTCTGAGTAGGTGGTATGCGACTGAATAGAGCTGGAGTTTTTTCTGTCGGGCAGCATATGACATATGTTTAAGACCCTTTATCCTCTTGGTGAGGAACTTTTGGGGTCTTTCCAACTGCTGCAGGTGTCGGGTGAGATACATCCCAAATGGGGCATTCTACTCAATCATTGACCTGATAAGAGAAGAGTACAGGGGCACAATGACCTCTCTTGATCTAGATGTGAAACCCTTCATGATAAGGTGGGCAATATAGAAGGTCTTCCTAACCACTTTGGCTATGTGAGTGTCAAATGAGAGGTTACTGTCAACCTGGGTCCCTAGGTCCCTGATTACCTCTTCCGTACTTAATGGATTACCACCTATGTGGTAATTTGTCGGTACCTTGTTTTTCCCAAAGGGTATGACTATACATTTTTTTGCGTTCAGCTTAAGGCCATGGCTCTGGCACCAATTATCCGTTTCTATGAGGCCTCTCTGAAGGATGTTTGTGTCCGCTGGAGTATCAATTATGGCGCCCAGTTTGCAGTCATCTGCGAACTTTGTCAGCCACAATCCTCCTATGTTTGCCTGTACCTCGGAAAAATAAATGCCGAACAAGAGGGGTCCCAGGACTGAGCCCTGTGGGACACCGCTTGTGACTGGCTTAGAGTCTGACATAGCTCCAGTAACTCTGACCCTGTGGGTTCTGTCCTTGAGCCAGTTTGCAACCCATCTTGTGACATATGGGTTTACATTTAAGCTGGTGAGTTTGTCTATGATGCCCTAGTGGGGTATTGTGTCAAAGGCTTTTGCAAGGTCAAGGTAGGCTGTGTGAACTGCCTTACCCTCATCAATGGCCTTAGTGACTGTTTCAAAAAAGTCGACTAAATTCAAAATGCAGGATCTGCCGTTGACAAAGCCAAATTGGGTAGGATCCGATGTCTGTAGGTCCCTAATGTCTTTGTTTATGAGTTCCATAATGATCATCTCCATAGCTTTGCAGACCAGGCTCGTCAAGCTTATGGGGCGGTAATTTCCAGGGTCCGTAGAAGCACCGCCTTTGTGAAGTGGGACCACTGTTGCCGTACGGCACTCTTTGGGTACGTATCCTGTAGTAAGGCTAAGATTAAACAGCAGCCTTATGTGTGGGTTTAGTTCCTCTTGGAGTTCATGTAGCACACAGCCCGGGGCACCATCCGGTCCCATTGATGCTGTGTTTTTAGCTTTAGAGAGGGCGGCTCTCACCTGGGCATCTGAGATGTTAGGGAGGCTACAATCTGCTGGGATAGTTATTTCTCCTTTTGGGGGGGAGGGGGAGGAGAAATTTGCACTGAACCTGTCTGCCAGAATGTTGGCAATGTCAGTGGGTTCAGTGTATTTTGTGTCATTTTGGACTAACTCTGAGCATATCTGGGAGTTTCCACCCAGGTTTCTAACATAGCTAAAGAAGGCCTTGTGATTGTCTTTTGTGTCTTTTGCGATTTTTCTCTCAAAGTTGGCCTTGGATGATTTTATGAGTGATAGTATTTTTTTGCTAGTACTGATCAGAGATGCCTTCCCTTTTAGGGATTTTGCTCTGTCATGTAGTAGCTTCCTCCTCCTGTTGTAAAGTTTGTTTATGGCTGGGGTCCACCAGACCAAGCGCCTGCCTTTGGGGGAATGGGTCTTGGATTTATTTGAGATTGCATGATCCATGAATTCTTGAAGGTGCCCATAGAAGGCATTTGCAAATGATTCAGCAGTGTGGGTTGTGGTTTCCACTGGCCCAGGGGCCTTGAAGGATACCACTTCAGTCTTAAGAAGTGTGAAGTTTGCTTTTGAGAAGTTCTTCACTGTCGTCTTTTGTGCAGGGGGTGGGGGCGGGATGTGGATTTCCAGTGAGATTAATTTATGGTCTGATCTTACCAAAGAGGGATATACTTCCGGTGTGGAGCATTTTGTCCCCATGTTTGTGATGATCAGGTCTAGTGTATTGTCTCCTCTTGTGGGATTGGTGACTAGTTGTTCCATTGCATTTGAGTTTATGAATTCTAGGAACCTTTGGGCTAGGGTGTTGGGGCTTGAGTAATGTTCCCAGTCTATGTTTGGGTAGTTGAAGTCTCCCAAAATAATGGTATTTGGAGAGACATTCATACTCTCTAGTGTCTTCAGGAAGGCTGTGTGGGGTTCCTGAGTTTGAGAGGGTGGTCTGTAGCATGCTACAAACTGTAAGGCAGTTTTGCCTATGGTTAGTTGCACCTGGATGGTCTCCAATGCTTCGTGCGTTGCCACTAACCTGGAGGTGTGGGTATCTTTGATGAAAATGGATACTCCCCCTCCTTTTGTGGTTCGGTCCAAGTTTTGGGGCCGGAAAGCATGATATGAGGTAAAACCTGATAGTGCTGAGGTGCTCTCAGGAGCCTTGAACCAGGTTTCAGTCACTGCACAGACATCGATGTTCTCCATACTGAGGAGGGCTTCGAGGGCGTGCATCTTGAGGTTTAGACTTCTGGCATTGAGCAGCATTACCCTTAGTTTTTTTCCACTTGTGTTTTCTATGGAGGTAGGTTTGTCATTTGAGCCTTGCCTAAAAAAGGCACTATGGGGTGGCAAGAGCCTTGGCCAATATCCGGAAGCCCAGGGGTGACAGGTGCAAGCCATCCCTTGCGAAGCAGAGTGGCTTGTCAAGCATGTCATCCCAAGCAGACAGACATTGGATCCCCTTAGAATGACACCAGTAATTAAGCCAATTGTTAAAACTGATCATTTTGTCTTTGTACTGTGGCATCATTCTTGGTGAGGGTAAGATGCTGCTCAGGGTCAGGGTCATACCGGCCTGGGCTACATAATCAGAGAGCTCCTCTATGTCTCTTTTCATGTAGCCCAGGGAGGTGCGTCTCAGGTCGTTCACACCGGCATGTACAATGACTGAGTCATATTTGTACTTGCTGTGGAGTGACCTGAGTGCTTGTGTTATGTGGCGGATTCTAGCTCCCGACAGGCAGCTTACTGTGACCTTTTCCTTGTTCAGTCTGGTGAGCAGGACGCCAGTGTGTCTGACTATGGAGTCACCTATTACAAGTGTGTCTGGCATGTTGTTTGGCCTTAAGGGCTGTGACTGTTTAGCACACTGACTTTGTGAACTATGTGTTGCATGTGCTATGTCTTGAGGTGGTGGTTGCTTGGGTGTCTGCTTTGGAGGCCTCTGTTGTTTTGGTAGATTTTTAATCAGCGCCTCCAAGTATGTTTTTGTGTGTTTATGTGTTTGGTTTGCAGTTGTGATAGTTCTATGTGAGACTGGGTTTGTGGTGTGCGTGGTTACCTTCTCCTCCTGACTGGTCTTGCCAGTACTGAATTGAGAGAGCTCAGTCTCCAGTTTGGCTATATAGTTGCATCTCTCGCATATATTTGTATTTGTTGGGAGGAGGAGAGGGTTGTCTGTGTACATGAGGCAATTGTAACATTGCCTCAAGATTCTAGATTCACCAGCTGAACAGGAGAGGACGCCAGCAACTGACCCTTCGACATGCTAGAAATAGTGAAAAAGATTGCTGTGTAACTGAGTCAGAAAGGACCTATAGGGAAATGGGTACTCAACAGAATTTAGGTGAATGAAGTACTTTCTTTTGTTTAAGAGTGCTTTACCTGTGTAGAAAATGCTTTAGGAGCAAGTGCTGAGCTTTTCAGATATAGTATAGGCTGTTTAGATTGAAAGTAGAACAGTTCTAAGGGAAAAATTGAAGAGCAGACTTGGCGGAGCCAGAAAAAGTTTAACCTTGTTTAACCTTGTTTAACTGGCGCTGCACTATGCGCATGGCCGTGCAAAGCCGTGCAAATGCGGATTTTAAGCAGTGAACTACAAAAGAGCTAGGAATGGTCCCAAACAACCAATTACTACAGCTTCTTGTGCTGAGGTCACTTCCCCCAAGGACAGGTAGGCTGCTCATGGCTCCCCACTCCCACTGGTGAGCAAAGAAACTTCCTTCTATCCAAGTAAGGTAATGGACAACACAGGAACTACATCACAGCCCAGAATACAGCAATGCCTGTATACTGGTCTAAACTAGTCGAGAAAGGCGGGAAAACAAGGATTGTTTTTGTTTTTTTGTTTTTTTTTTTTGTAGAAACACACAGAAAATGCAGAGACAGTGATAAATTAGTTACACAGGCTAGCACACTTTAGTGGGCAGCCTCCACAGTTAAATTAAACAAACAAACAAGCAAACTTTCGATTAAATTCTACTAAATGTACCTTTAAGTGCAGATTTTAAAATAAATGCAGTAATCAGTAAAAAAAACAGTTCAGGCTAGTTCAAAATAAGCAACAGAAGCTATTTCCAGTGAAAAAAAAGCAAAGATACTTAAATCCAGAAGGTAGTCGCTTTTTTGAGTTCCTTGCTGCTAGGACCACTCTGTAAACCCACGTGGAGCTTATCTGAGCAGTATAGCCAGAAAAAAATGCCCAGAGGCGGATTTTAAGCAGTGAACTACAAAAGAGCTAGGAATGGTCCCAAACAACCAATTACTACAGCTTCTTGTGCTGAGGTCACTTCCCCCAAGGACAGGTAGGCTGCTCAAGGCTTCCCACTCCCACTGGTGAGCAAAGAAACTTCCTTCTATCCAAGTAAGGTAATGGACAACACAGGAACTACACCACAGCCCAGAATACAGCAATGCCTGTATACTGGTCTAAACTAGTCGAGAAAGGCAGGAAAACAAGGATTATTGTTTTGTTTTTGTTTTTTTGGTAGAAGCACACAGAAAATGCAGAGACAGTGATAAATTAGTTACACAGGCTAGCACACTTTAGTGGGCAGCCTCCACAGTTAAATTAAACAAATAAGCAAACTTTTGATTAACTACGACTAAATGTAACTTTAAGTGCAGATTTTAAAATAAATGCAGTAATCAGTAAAAAAACAGTTCAGGCTAGTTCAAAGTAAGCAACAGAAGCTATTTCCAGTGAAAAAAGCAAAGATACTTAAATCCAGAAGGTAGTCGCTTTTTCGAGTTCCTTGCTGCTAGGACCACTCTGTAAACCCACATGGAGCTTGTCTGAGCAGTATAGCCAGAAAAAAATGCCCAGAGGCGGATTTTAAGCAGTGAACTACAAAAGAGCTAGGAATGGTCCCAAACAACCAATTACTACAGCTTCTTGTGCTGAGGTCACTTCCCCCAAGGACAGGTAGGCTGCTCAAGGCTCCCCACTCCCACTGGTGAGCAAAGAAACTTCCTTCTATCCAAGTAAGGTAATGGACAACACAGAAACTACACCACAGCCCAGAATACAGCAATGCCTGTATACTGGTCTAAACTAGTCGAGAAAGGCGGGAAAACAAGGATTATTTTTTTTGTTTTTGTTTTTTTGTAGAAACACACAGAAAATGCAGAGACAGTGATAAATTAGTTACACAGGCTAGCACACTTTAATGGGCAGCCTCCACAGTTAAATTAAACAAACAAACAAGCAAACTTTCGATTAAATTCGACTAAATGTAACTTTAAGTGCAGATTTTAAAATAAATGCAGTAATCAGTAAAAAAACAGTTCAGGCTAGTTCAAAGTAAGCAACAGAAGCTATTTCCAGTGAAATTGATCAAAATGGTAACAACAATTATTATAGATTTAAATTGGCAAGAAAAAGTGTACAGAATCGTTGTTATACAGTATATATATATATATATATATATATATATATATATATATATATATATATATATAACTAGTACAGAAAGAGAGAATTTATTTCAGAAAATATAGGATTATGTATTTCTAAATATAGATATAAGAATTACAGGAGATTTCATCTGTGACTTAAGAGAAATAAAAAGAAAAGAGGAAAGGATGCTAAAAACGATGGAAGTAATAAAATGCAAAAAAACATAACTATATGGAATAAAAAACATGGACTTACAGGACAGGTAGTATAAAACCTAAAATGGACTATTTTTGATACCAGAGGGAATATGTATAATGGAAGAAGAAACTATTACAAGTTTTTCAGATCATTTGGCAATGTGGTTAGAAATGGCTCTATATTAATTCGCTGAAATATTATTCTGGTAAACACCTATTCATCAATCCCTAATCAGCGAAAATCGCATCAGTGATTCACTGAATTTACTAAGGGGAATGAAATAGTTGCTTGAAGCACAACGGACCAACTTGTAGTTGACTCGAACCTGCACCCCTACTAACTATATATAGCAACTCTGAGATCACTCTACAGTGTTGAAAAGGGCAAAGTTCTGTAGTTGTATGCTGCACTTCAGGCAACTATTTTGTTGCCCTTAGTGAATTCAGCAAATCACTGAAGCAATTTTCGCTGATTACGGGTCGATGAACAGGTGTTCACCGAATACCATTTCAGCAAAATAATAAACACCCGTTAAAAATATAGCACAATAAGGAATAGATAAAGACAGAAAAAGGCATAAAGAATAATGAAAAGGAATTGAGTGAAAAAGAAAAGAACGATATTAAACAATTATAGAAGGATCATACTACTATGAAAGACTTGCATGTCAACGGATCAGAATGGTGGATTTGAAAATAAGATACAATACTTATGGAGAAAAATGTGTTATAAAAGGAAAGGGATATCAAGAATTATTAATTACAATGAGATAAATTATAGATGATATAAATAGAAAGAAGATATAAACATTATCATAGGTGATATTAATAAGGCATTGGATTAAATACAGCATGAACTATTATGGAAAATAATGGATGTGTACAATAGTAATAATAAAGTCAAACAAGTGTGTAGAACTGCTTATAGGTTCATAGGTGTGTACTAGGCTAATAGTCCTGGAGCCTTTACAAGCCTAGCGCATAGGATTACCCTGGCATCGTGCCACCCGACCTTAGTTCCCAGTGCCTCTGTCGAGTAGAGCCACTGGAGTGATCCCGGGGTGAATTTTCTATTTCCCATTCACTCATCAAGATTTCTCTTGAAAAGGGCCAGTGAGGTGCTCTCTTTGACATGCATGGGAAGTCTATTCCATAGCATGGACAGTCTCTGCATTATGAACCTGTCTCTCCAGCTTGTTCTGTTGATTGAGGTAATAAGGTTGAAGTCTCTGGAGCATGTGGTGCGGAGGGATTGAGATTTCTTTAGATGTAGCATTTCTAACAGAGCTGGTTCAGACATGGCTTTGTAAAGTCAAGCAGAGATCGCCTCTAAATAGGCGATATGAGACAGAGACAAGTTGGAGTTTTTTTGAGTCCGTCCATATAGGACAAGTGTTTAAGGCATAGGATCCTGTTTGTGAGGTACTTTTGTGGCCTCTCCAGTTGTTGCAGGTGTCTAGTGAGGTACATGCCAATTGGGACATTGTACTCAATGATTGGCCTAATGAGAGAGGAGTAGAGGGAAACATTGACCTCTTTCTTCCTGGATGCAAAACCCTTAGCAATGAGATGTGCTACATAGAAGAGCTTTCTGACCACAGTGGCAATTTGGTGGTCAAAAGAGAGGTTGCTGTCAATCTGTGTTCCCAGATCTCTTATAATGCCTTCTGTGTTCAGTGGACTACCATCGATGTGGTAATTCATGGGAACCGGGTTTTTCAACACATTTTTTGGCACTGAGATGAGAATTATAAAGTAAGGGTTTTAATTAATGGATGGATAAATAAAGAAATAGATATAAATAATGGTATAAGACAAGGGTGTCCTATGAATAGTATTTTATTTGTTTTGGTCATGAATACAGTAGTTAGAAAGGTGAGCCAGAAAATGAAGAACGCAAATTATAAAATTCAAACAGAAGTCGAAATTCCAGTTATGACATCTTATGTAGATGATATTATTATAACAACTAAAAATAAAGAGTAGATGTGAGAGGTTATTTATTAAGTTGAAAGTTTAAAGGAAAGCGGTATGATACTTAAAGAAAAAGTAAAGGATTAGGTTATACAATAAAAATAGGAGATATACAATTTTTCTGTAAAGAAGATATCTATTTTAAGGATATAGTTTAACAAAGAAAACTATAAGAAGGGATGGGATGAATAGTAAAGGAAATAAAATATATCTGTATATTATGGAAAATATTCAGATTAACATATAAGGAAAAAAAGTGTATTTGATTAATTCAGTACTATTCGGAAAGATCACATATTTCTCCAGTGTTATTATGATTCATAGAGGATATGAAAACATTTTATTAGAAATAATTTTTTTCTTTGTGCAGGGATCAAGACTAAACCCTGTCCAGAGGGGTGTTTTATACATGAACAAGGAAGAAGGGAGATTAGGTATCATTAATCCAATAGTTTATGCTGCTTCATTAAACTTATATAGGCAGTGAAATTGACAAAAAATTATGAATTAGTGACAAATACATTGAAATATAGGGAATTATTGGAAAACACAAAAAATAAAAGAACAAAAGAATATTTAAATGAAGAAGTAGAGAATTTTCAAAAGATAAGAATGTGGAAAATAAAAATTGATGAAGTGGAAGAAGATAGAAAGGTATGTTGTAATAATATTATAAAGAAATATTATTGTATTAATCCATGGGAAATGTCTCAGAAGTAAAGATTAAAGCAATTACAGAAAAAAATAAGTGGTGCAGATATAATGTTGAATGTCAAGATTTTTCATGGAGACTGAGAATAAAGAAATTACCCATTAAGACAAATATGCCTTATAAAAAGAAAAATGAAAGAATATGCTTCTGGTGAAGAAGAAACAACATTACATGTTTTTTTTTAAATGTGAGAGAATTAAAATATTGTGGAATAAATTATGTATACAACTTTTTGAAAATATCAAAAATTATAAAAATATAAAAATGGACATAATTGAATATGGATATTATGAAAACATAGATAAGATATAAAAATGGACAAGACTGAATATGGATATTATAAAAACAAAGATAAGAATCTGAAGATAAATTTAGATAAGGAAGTATTTTATGTAATTTGGGTGAATGGAATGAAAGAATTAATGAAGTTATGTTTAACGGAAAATGAGTATTGTCAATACTAAAGAAAAGATGATGGTTATGGAAAAAAGAGTGGGTGTTAATATAAAAATATAGAAATGGTAAGTTGTGATGTGTAAAGTCTGAACAATTACTGTATAAATATGTACGTAAATTTATATATATATATATATATATATATATATATATATATATATATATATATTAAATAAAACGTTACCCAAGTCCAAAGGCAGAAAAATATATATAGCAACAGTACCCAGATGGATGAATGCGGTATTCCAAATACGATAATCTAAATTCAATGAAAATTCACGAACCAAGCTAAATCCACCGTATTTAATAACAGAAAAATAAAAACATTAGCGCTATCGCGGTTGCCCGCTTCATCAGACGTTACAACCACGTCTGATGAAGCGGGCAACCGCGATAGCGCTAACGTTTTTATCTTTCTGTTATTAAATACGGTGGAATCAGCTTGGTTCGTGATCTTTCATTGAATTGGAATATTGCATTCATCCATCTGGGTATTGTTGCTACATATATATATATATATATATATATATATATATATATATATATGTGTGTGTGTGTGTGTGTGTGTACATAAATATATGTATATGGTTCCCCTTTAGATGGAGGAACTTTTAAAAGCTTGACTTTAATATGGCCGAGACCATATGATCAAACTTTTAAAAGTTTGAACGGTCTGAATCGGAAGATTTCCCTCTACTGCAATGTAGTGTGATCTCAGAGTTGGTATATTTAAATAGCAGGGGGTGTGGGGATGCAGGGGGAACTCCACCCCCCTGCTAGCACTGTTTAGTTTTTTTTTTTTTTTTTTTTTTTTTTTTTAATTTTATTTTCACATTTGATTATATGATCTCGGCCATACGAAAGTTGAACATTTGGATGTTGGATTATGTGAAGTATATATATATATATATATATATATATATATATATATATCTATATATATATATATATATATATATATATATATATATATATATATATTTATATTTATATATATATATATAGATATATATATATATATATATATATATATATATATATATATATATATACACACACATATAGCTATATTGGTTCATAGGTTCATAGGTAGGTACTAGGTTATCTGCTTGAGGGCATTTATAAGCCTAACCAGAGTGTGTCAGCTTTCGCTGCCCCATTGATTAATTAACTGAGCCTCTGTCAAGAAAAGCCAATGAAGTGATCCCAGGGGTGTATTTTCTGTTACCCATCCACTCGTCAAGGTTTCTTTTGAAGAGTGTTAGTGAGGGGCTTTGCCTAATGTAGTTAGAAATTTTGTTCCAAAGCATGGGGAGTCTCTGTGACAGGAATCTATCCCTCCAGCATGTTTTATTTATTGTTGTGGCGAGGTTTAGCTCACTATAATGAGTGGCTCGCAGTGACATGGATTTCTTTAGGTGGAGCATGTTCATCAGTTCTGAGTTGTACATAGCTTTGTAAGTCAGGCAGAGATCACCTCTGAGTAAGCGATATGCCACTGAGTACAGCCAGAGTTTTTCAAATTGGGCTGCATAGGACATATGTTTGAGGCCAGTAATCCTCTTGATGAGGTACTTTTGTCGTCTTTCCAGCTGTTGGAAGTGTCTTGTGAGGTACATCCCAAATGGGGCATTATACTCTATGATGGGTCTGATGAGTGGCGAGTAGAGGGGCACTATAACCTCTTTATTTCTAGATACAAACCCTTTAGTAATTAGATGGGCTACATACAAGGATTTCCTATCTTCTTTGGCAACATGATTGTCAAAGGAGAGATTACTATCTACCTGGGTCCCCAGATCTCTTATTACCTTTTCTGTAATAAGGGTGCTGCCACCTATGTGGTAATTCATGGGTGTTTTGTTTTTCCCAAATGGGATGACTATGCACTTTTTGGCATTTAGCTTGAGACCATGACTTTGACACCAGGTGTCCAACTCAATGAGGCCCTTTTGGAGCATGTCCGTGTCAGCCAGAGAGTCAATTATGGCTCCCAGTTTGCAGTCATCGGCGAACTTGGTCAGCCATAGTTCTCCTGTGTTTGTGTGTACAACTGAGAAGTATATGCCGAACATTAGGGGTCCCAGGACCGAGCCTTCTGGGACACCACTTGGTTTAGAGTCAGACCTGGAGCCCGCTATTCTTATTGTGTGAGTTCTGTCTGTAAGCCAGTTGGCAACCCATCTCATGACGTAGGGGTTTATGTTCCGGCTGGTGAGTTTTTCTATAATTCCTGAGTGGAGAATGGTGTTAAAAGCCTTGGTGAGATCAAGGTAGGCTGTGTGAACCACCTTCCCCTCATCTATGGCCTTGGTGACTGTCTCGAAGTCAACCAGGTTTAGTAGGCATGATCTGCCCTTAAAGCCGACTGGGTCGGGTCAAGTGTTTGGAGGTTTCCAATGTCTTTGTTAATGGGTTCCATGATGATGTGCTCCATAGCCTTGCAGATCAGGCTAGACAGGCTTATGGGGTGATAGTTACCAGGGTCAGTTGTGGCCCCTCCTTTGTGAAGCGGAATAACCGTTGCTGTGTGCTATTCTATGGGCACGTAGCCTATGGAGAGGCTGAGGCTGAACAGTGTGTTTAGGTGGGGGATTAGTTTGTTCTGTAGTTCATGCAAGACGCAGCCTGGGACACCATCTGGCCCCATTGATGCTGTGCTTTTGGCTTTTGAAAGGGCTGTTTTCACCTGTGTGTCTGTGATTTCTGGGACACTACACTTTTCCGGTATTGTTGTGGGCCCTTTTGGAGGTGAGAGGGGGGTGAAGTTTGCCCTGAATCTATCCGCCAGGATGTTGGCGATATCAGTAGGTTCAGTATATTTTGTACTATTTTGCACTAGCTCAGAGCATATCTGCGAGTTGCCACTTAGATTCTTGTCATAACTAAAGAAGGCTTTGTGGTTATCTTTCGAATCCTTGGCTATTTTTCTTTCGAAGTTAGCCTTGGATGATTTTATGAGGCACCTTAGTTTCTTACTGATACCGATCAGGGATGTCTTTCCTTTTTGGGATTTGCTTTATTTCTGAACTAGTTTCCTCCTTGTATTGTATAGCCTGTTTATGGCAGGGGTCCACCATACTGGTTTCCTTCTCTTAGGGGAGTGAGTCTTGGTTTTGCTAGGGATGGCACAATCCATGCATCCTTGTAGGTGCTCATAGAATGCATTTGTAAAGGTTCCTGCATCTTGGACACTGTTATCCTTTAGCATGGGGGCTGTGAAACTCACCACCGCTGTCTTAAGTAAGGTGAAGTTTGCTCTAGAAAATTTTTTCACTGTGGTTTCCTTGGTTGGGGGTGGTGGTGTGGTATGGACATCCAGAGTGATTAGTTTATGGTCTGATCTATCCAGTGATGGGTTGACCTCCGGTACAGAACACCTGTCGCCCATGTTGGTGATGACCAGGTCCAATATGTTTTCACCTCTTGTAGGGGAGTTTACCAGCTGATCTAGGGCATTTGAGTTGATAAATTCAAGGAAGCGCTGGACCTGGGAGTTTGTACTTGAGTAGTTTTCCCAGTTAACGGTAGGGTAATTGAAATCACCCAATATCAGGGTGTTCGGTAGGACCTTCATGTTTTCCAGTGTCTCCAGAAAAGAGGAGTGGTGGTCCTGGGTCATGGAGGGTGATCTGTAGCAGACCACAATTTGCATTGCAGATTTGCCCAATGTTAGTTGCACATGAATGATCTCAGAGGTATCATGCTACACCACTAACCTGGAGGTGTAGGTATCCTTGATGAATATGGATACACCCCCTCCTTTTGTGTTTCAATCCATGTTCTGTGGCCGAAATGTGTGGTATGAGTTGTAGCCCGGTAGTGCTGGGGTGCTCTGTGGAGCCTTGAACCAGGTTTCAGTTACTGTACAGATGTCAACGTTTTCCATACTGAGGAGTGCTTCGATTGCATGCATTTTGAGAATTAAACTCCTGGCGTTGAGTAGCATAACCCTCATTTTTTTATTTGTGCTGTTTACGGAAGTGGGTTTGACTTTTGAGCCTTACCTAAAAAAGGCATTATGGGGGCAGCAAGAGCCTTGGCCTGGTATTCAAAAGCTTAGGGGTGACAGGTGCAAGCCATCTCTTGCGAAGCAATGAGGCTTGTCAAGCATGTCGTCCCAGGCTGACAGACACTGGATCCCCTTTGAATGACACCAGAAGCTTAGCCAATTGTTGAAATTGATCATTTTTTCTTTATATTTCGGTATCATTCTTGGTGAGGGCAGGATGCTACTCAAGGTCAGGGTCATACCCACCTGGGCTACATGATCAGAGAGCTCTTCCTTGTCTCTTTTCATATAGTCCAGGGAGGTACATCTCAGGTCATTCACACCAACATGAACAATGACAGAGTCATATTTGTAATTGTTCTGGAGTGACCTGAGTGCTTGTGTTATGTGGCGGATTCTGGCTCCCAACAAGCAGCTAATAGTAACCTTCTCCTTGTCCAGCCTAGTGAGTGGGACTTCAGTGTGCCTGACTATAGAGTCGCCTATTACTAGTGTGTTAGGTATGTTATTTTGCCTTAAGGGCTGTGATTGTGCGGCACACTGATTTTGTGTTTTATGTGTTGCCTGGTTTGTGACGGGAGGTGCTGGATTTTTGGGTGTCTGCTTTGGAGGTCTCTGATGCTTTTGCAGGTTTTTATTTAGAGCCTCCGAGTATCATTTTGTGTATTTATGTGTATTTTTTGCCAGTGCTAGTTTAGTATGTTTATGTGAGGCTGGAGGTGTGGTGAAAGTGTTAACCTTCTCTTCATGACTGCATGCTCCAGTCTTAGGTGGAGAGAGCTTAGCCTCCAATTTAGCTATAATGTTTTGTGGTAGGAGGAGAGGGTTGTCTGTGTATATGAGGTAGTTGTAACATTGCCTCAGGATACCCAGGTTCACCAGCTGGACTGGAGAGTATACCTGAAATTGCCCTTTGGTCATGCCTGAATAGTAGGGTGAGCTGCTTAGTCGCTTTGTTGGTGGGGGGTGAATAATGAGCCTTGCCCTGCTGGGCAATCAACTGTCAGGGTATATTAGTGCTTGCTATTAGGTTTGATCAAGTGCTGGACTGTAGGATGCTTTTTAAGTGCTTAGGTTGAGAGTTAGACTACTTTCAAGAGAAAAACTGAAGAGGAGACTTGGTGGAGCTGGGAATAATTTAGCCCTAGCTAACTGGTGCTGCCCGGACGTGCAAAACCGTTCAAACATGGTTTTTACAGAAGGGAAATGAAAGAGAGATAAATTAGCCCAATATGGCCTATAAACTACTAACTTCTGGGCTGGAACTACTCCTCCAGGGAGAGATGGCTGCTCAAAGCTCCCTCTCTCACAGGGTGAACAGAGAAACCTCCTTCTATCCAAGGAAGGTATGGGCAACTCAGAATCTTGTAACACAGCCCTGAATTCAGCACTAGCCTGAAAACTGTACTATACTAGCTTAGAAATGTGGGAAATAATGAAACTTTTTTTTGAAAAGATAAGGCAAAAACAGTAAAAAAATACAATTAAAACAGCTTTAAATGACTACAAACAGTAAAAAATTTCACTTAAAACAGCTTTAGATGACTACAAGCAATCAGAAAAGGCTGTTAAACAGATTACCCATTTAACCAGTAAAAAATCTCAAAACTGAGCCCTGTTCCTGTAGTCTTCAATCAGACAAGCTCTAACTGCACACTCCTGCCACTGGGGTGCAGGGGAACCTTCTCCAAAAAAGAAGGCTTGGATTAGTGTTCAAGTTATACAAACAAAGCTAGATTCAGCAGGCCTGAATCTAGTTTATGCGACAGCAAAAAAGGCACACCAATTTCAGTAAGAAACAGTTCAAATGTGCAGGCTCTATAAGACACTAACCAGAAATTCCCAGTTCAGAAGGGCAGAATCCAGCCTCTCCTCCCACAAGAGTGCAGACCACAAACCTTCTTAATGTAAAATGACTGGCCTGAAGCCCAAGTACTTAAACCAGAACTAATACACTTTTAGAATAACAGACACTGAGCCTTCAATCAGCAGTTCCCAACTTAAAAGGATGTAAGCTACCTGTCCTGCCAAAACAGTGCAGACCACAAACCTTCTTAATGTAAAACAGCTGGTCTGAAGCCCAAGTGCTTAAACCAAAAGATCTAGAATGATAGTTACACCAAGCAGTAATAAATACAATTGAGTAGTTTTAAGATGACGCAAAAGCAAAATAAAGTAATAAAGTAGGAAGAAACACAAATACAGTAAAAGCAGATGACTAAAGTGCAATTTTTTGAGTGAGCAAATGAAATGGGTCCAGGAGGAGTATCCAAATGCAAATTTACAAGAGGGGTGGGCAGTTTCAAAGCCACCAAGATTAACACCAAGGGAGGGTGGGTGGGGAACAAACTGAAAAAAACAGAACCACAACTTCCAGCTAGATAGTATTCAATGCAACACAAATAAATCAATTTAAATGCTGTATTATTTGAAAAAAAGTGCAGCTAAAGATTTATGTAAATTCACTTATACCTCCAGTTGATTGCAGGTAGGTCTTAGCCGGCCAAAGCACAGAGTTTATGCAGAAAATAATCCAAAATGTACTACTTATATAAGGCAGAAACCGAATATCAATGAAGTAAAACTACCCCCACTTATCACTGGCTATGCAGGAATTCTAACAAGCACTAAATTCTAACAAGCATTAACTGAAAAAACAGAGCCACAACTTCCAGCTTGATAGTATTCAATGCAACACAAATAAATCAATTTAAATGCTCTATTTGAAAAAAGTGCAGATAAAGATTTATGTAAATTCACTTATATCTCCAGTTGATTGCAGGTAGGTCTTAGCCGGCCAAAGCACAGAGTTTAAGCAGAAAATTATACAAAATGTACCACTTTTATAAGGCAGAAACCGAATATCAATGAAGTGAAACTACACCCACTTATCACTGGCAATGCAGGAATTCTTGCAAGCACTAAATTCTAACAATCATTAACTGAAAAAACAGAGGCACGACTTCCAGCTAGATAGTATTCAATGCAACACAAATAAATGAATTCAAATGCTGTATTATTTGAAAAAAGTGCTGATAAAGATTTATTTAAATTCACTTATACCTCCAGTTGATTACAGGTAGGTCTTAGCCAGCCAAAGCTCAGAGTTTATGCAGAAAATAATCCACAATGTACCACTTATATAAGGTAGAAACCGAATATCAATGAAGTGAAACTACCCCCACTTATCACTGGCTATGCAGGAATTCTAAATAGCACTAAATTCTAACATGCATTAACTGAAAAAACAGAGCCACAACTTCCAGCTAGATAGTATTCAATGCAACACGAATAAATCAATTTAAATGCTGTATTATTTGAAAAAAGTGCAGATAAAGATTTACTTAAATTCACTTATACCTCCAGTTGATTGCAGGTAGGTCTTAGCTGGCCAAAGTTTAGAGTTTAAACAGGAAATAATCCAAAATGTACCACTTATATAAGGCAGAAACCGAATATCAATGAAGTGAAACTACCCCCACTTATCATTGGCTATGCAGGAATTCTAACAAGCACTAAATTCTAACAAGCATTTACTGAAAAAACTGAGCCACAACTTCCAGCTAGATAGTATTTAATGCAACACAAATAAATCAATTTTAATGCTGTATTTGAAAAAAGTGCCGACAAAGATTTACTTAAATTCACTTATACCTCCAGTTGATTGCAGGTAGATCTTAGCTGGCCAAAGCTCAGAGTTTAAGCAGAAAATAATCCAAAATGTACCACTTATATAAGGCAGAAACCGAATATCAATGAAGTGAAACTACCCCCACTTATCACTGGCTATGCAGGAATTCTAACAAGCACTAAATTCTGACAAGCATTAACTGAAAAAACAGAGCCACAACTTCCAGCTAGATAGTATTCAATGCAACACAAATAAATCAATATAAATGATGTATTATTTGAAAAAAGTGCAGATAAAGATTTACTTAAATTCATTTATACCTCCAGTTGATTGCAGGTAGGTCTTAGCCAGCCAAAGCTCAGATTTTAAGCAGAAATTAATCCAAAATGTACCACTTATATAAGGCAGAAACAGAATATCAGTGAAGTGAAACTACCCCGTATCACTGGCTATGCAGGAATTCTAACAAGCACTAAATTCTAACAAGCCTTAACTGAAAAAACAGAGCCATAACTTCCAGCTAGATAGTATTCAATGCAACACAAATAAATCATTTTAAATGCTGTATTATTTTAAAAAAGTGCAGATAAAGATTTACTTAAATTCACTTGTACTTCCAGTTGATTACAGGTAGGGCTTAGCCCGCCAAAGCTCAGAGGTTTGTATATCTTTAAAGGACCGGCTGCGGTGGTGCAGTGGTAAGCATTGTCGCCTCACAGCAAGAGGTTCTCTGGTCCATTTCCCAGCTGGGGTGCCTTCTGTGTGGAGTTTGCATGTCCTCCCTGCAGTCATGTTGGTTTCCTCCAGGTGGTTTGGTTTCCTCTCACACTCCAAAGACATGTAGTAGGAGGACTGGACACTCTAAATTGGCTATAGATGCAAGTGAGTGGAATGGATGAACTACAATGGGAGGGCTAGGCAGTGTAAACCTTTGCTCGAGATGACTGTCACAGTTGAAGTGACACCCTGACCCATATGCAAAATGGGAAAAAGGGGTTGAGGATGGATGGATATATATAAAAGACCCCCACTCTTTTCAATATGTGCCATGGAATCTTTTACATCCATCTGAGCTACCATCAACTCAAGCAGGAGGGACCTTGATTTAACATCTCATCTGAAGGGCAGCACACTCAGGAATGCAGCCACTCCCTTATGTTGTCAATCTACCAAGTATGGGAAGGAACTTGAACATTTTTGTGAACTTTTGTGGCCCCCCCCCGTCTGCTTCCTTTAGTTAAAGTTGTACATATTAAGCACTTTTACTCTCACTCTAGCATTTTTGGGTAACAGTACTATTTTTTTCGGGGGGGGGCTTGTACATCACAAATTGAATTACTTTGTGCTCTGTCATTATGATCAAATTCAAGACTGCTGCATCTTAGAGGAAGGGCAAAATTATGTCCACAACTATTTCAGTCAAAGAATATGCAGCTCAACTAGTTATCCTTTAACAACCAATTGTATTATCACAGAGCTCCATACAGTACTTTAGCTGTTGTCTTACCAACTGTCTACAATGCAGACTAGGATGATAGCCTTCATGCCTTCTACTGATGTCACTTCTCACATACAGCCCACTATTCTACTTGCATTTCTTGCCACTTGCTCACTTTTAGTCCACTAATGTAATTATCTGCTCATACTGCTAAGCCTGTTACTCAGCTGCCAGTCCTCAGACTCACTTGATCTAACAACCTCTGCCTCTAAGGCTACTAAAACTCAGGGGCACCATATAACACTGGTTTCCTGCACTATTGCTCCCTGCTCCTTTGTCAGTCATATACTACCTTCCTGCTTTTCTGCTTCCTTCATTATTTTGCATTTTATGCATTGAATTTAAGCTGCTGTGTTTTAGATGTACTCATGTCTTGTCAAGTCTTTATTCTTTCCGCACATTATTTTATGTCAGTCCTGCTGCATAACTTGGTGTTACCACTAAAATGAACTCTAAAATGAGAATGTTTATTTATTTACTTATTTGATATTTGTTAATCGGGTTAATCCAACTGAGCCAATATAGCCCCTTTTCAGTGGAGACCCGAGTAGAACAGCTCCAGCATACAGATTAATGAATTACAAAATAGAAATAATGTAAGCAATGGATACAAAAATGGACATGCATAGAGAAAATAACAAATTTCATATAATATATATATATATATATATATATATATATATATATATATATATATATATATATACATGTGTGTGTGGGGGGGTGAAAAAATATGTCTGAAAAAGAAAAAAAGTACAAAAGTGAAAGAGATGAATTGAAAGTTACAACTAATAAGAATAAAACATGGTAGCATCATAGTTATGAAATCATGTGGAATTTTACAACAGAGTGAGTACTTTTCATTTTGCCATGTACAGTGGGTAGATGTACAGGGATGATATACTGAAGTTACTGGAAATGGTAGAATGGATGGAGAGAGTTTGATTAACATAGTCTGAAAGGCAGAAAAGTGGTGGCAGTAATAGGGAAATTAGGGATGATTATGGCATGGGCAGGATTTTGAATTCAGGAAGTAGTGTTTGACTTCAGTTCTGAAGCAGCTAGTATTTTTATGCTATGGGTGTTAAGAGGAAGCCTGTTCCAAGCTAGGGTTACTGAGTTTTTGTAGAAGAGTTTGATAATATTTTTATTTGTTTTATAGAAGTCTAGAAGGTTCTGGTCAGCAGTACGAAATGACAAAGTCAAAATACTGAACAGATTTTTAATGCAGGGGGCAAGCCCCCCCCCCCCCTGCACTCTTCATCTGTTAACTATATATACCAGCTCCAAGATCGCACAACAGCAGAGAAGGGGCAAATTCCATCATTCAGTAATTTGAATTTTCAGTCTTTTGGTTTTTCAGTCTTCTGAAGTACACCCATTTATATATATATATATATATATATATATATATATATATATATATATATATATATATATATATGAGTGGTCCATTTGATCCTCTGAGTTTTCTGGTGATAGCTGAATTCTTCAACAAACAGATGACATGTATGGTTGTTTATGCAAAGACCTTGTCTTCCTTCCATGGGTGTGTGTATATACACTCCTGAACACAATTTGCCCCATGCAGTCTACTGTTTACTAACTGGAACGAGATATAGCCAGGCATATATTCCCTATTCTGTATTCCGTATATTGCACTTTCACTTCACTGCAGGAATCAGCATCACAGCAGACTGGACTTCCTTCCTTTCTCCAGGATGGATGGAGAAGCAGACATCAGTCATTCCAGCCCCCCAGCTAGTCTGTCATTCTAGTGGCTTGGCCCCTAACTGAACTTGGTCATCTAGGTAATGGTCAGAGTTTCATCCATCTGTGGTATAGAGCTGGCTCATGTAATAGAATCTGGACATGTAATTGCACACTTCTTTTGTGTATCCTTATCATCTCTCTGGCCCTCTCTTATAGACAAGCTGCCTATTTTCCCATTGAGTTTGTCTGTTATATAATATTTTAAATTCTGTTTTTGCTAGTGCCACTTTTTGTCCTGTCATATTGGACCACGTATCATAGTATCCCTTTTAAAATACCCTGGTCGATATCACTGTTCAAATCATTAATTTTTTCCTTCATTTTGATTTATTATACCATTTAGACTACAGTTCTTTTTTCTAAGTCAGATACAGACTGAAAAATCCATGTATTACTAGCAGTACCTGGATATAATAGCTAATGATTAGTAGACTTGATCCCTGCCAAATGACTATCTCTTATTCTACAACAAAATAAAAAAGTGTAGTCTAAGACTAACAAACCCCAATTCCTAAACATGGAATATTGGAACTTAAGATTCTCTCCTCACATCTACCTTTACTGACTTTTACAGAAAACCATGATTCACTTATTGTTGGCATGTATGTATGTTTGTCTGTATGTATGTATTTATGTGTGTGTGATGTATGTGTGTATGTATGTGTGCATGTATGTATGTATGTATATATGTATGTGTGTATGCATGTATGTATGTAGTGTATGTATTTATGCATGTATGTATGTATATGTATATATCTATTTATGCATGTATGTATGTATATATGTATGTGTGTATGTATGTATGTATGTATGCGTGTGTGTATGTATGTAGTGTATGTATGTATGTACGTATGTTTGTATGTATGCATATAGTGTATGCATGCATGTATGTATGTATATATGTGTGTATGTATGTAGTGTAAGTATGTATGTATGTATGTATGTATGTATGGATGGATGTATATTTTCTGAAAGAAAAATGGAAATGAGAACATAAAGATGTCGAAGTAAAGGCCATTATGTATTATTGTTTTTACTGAACCATGTGTTTCTTGTTTCTAAGCCAAGCATGGATGGTTAAATGTCTGGAAACTATGATATATTATAAAAGGTTAAAAATTAAACTGAAATAGTAATCCTGCTGATTAATTTCTAAATTGGGCTTTCAAGAAAAACTAGATAGGAATAAATGGAATTAAATACAGAGTAAAGCACTTAACCTTTTTTTTTGGTTGTAGCTACATATGTTCTATAATATATAATATATTAATATGTGTATTTGTACTTCAGTCAAGTCTTAATGGAAATATTTAATTCTTTCCAACCTGTAATTGCAAATGTTCCATAAGCAATGAATACCAGCCACAGTACTATCGGTTTGCAAGTGAAGTGCTTTATTATATATTTCAATGTTTTGAAGAGAAAAGCATTCTTATTATAGATAGAACTGTTATTTATTTTAGTTATAGGGGATATGAAGCATGGGTACTAGTAAGTAAGAGCCCCTGTGGGATCAAAGAAAACAAGATGGCTGCTATACTTTTGGGATAATGTGTGGCTGGAATTTGAAAGAGAAAACTTGCAATCCTACAGAAGCCCACAGTATGATGTCAGTGGTATTAAAGACATTTCCTTGCCTTTCTTATAATTTAGTAACAAAATTATTTGGATAACAGGACACATTTCTGAAAACTATCTTAAGTCAGTCAGACTGCTCTTAGAACATTTTGCATCACATTATGTAGTTATGTCTAAAAAACACAAGTTAATACCAATGTGTCTGAACACCACAAGTTTAGTGTGTTAGGCCAGGGAATATTTTTATTTTAAAGATTACTGAAAGTGCTTTTGGTAATACTTTGATTTTGCACTTCAGTGGTAAGTAAATGTAGGTACATTGCACTATCACCCTTATTCTTTTTTTTTTTTTCTTCTTGCTAAAAATGAACAAAAGTACTTGATTACATGGCATTTGCATTGTGTTTTCCTGTGTTACCAAAGTAATGTGTAGATAAACAGAAATAACTCTCTGTTGTCCCGTTAGGTGAAATCTGCCATCTGTGCTGGGGGGGGGGGGGGTACAAGCGCATTGCATCATTAAATGCTGATTTCTCATTTCTTGAATGCCATGTTCTATATTCAAGTACTGAAATTTTCTGTAATGGTTATTGCCACGCTTTGTGAGTGTGTGTTTGAACGATCAGATAAACAAACAGGATGTGTAAGCACTATTCATTGCAAATGAGTGGTTGCACACATGAGATAAACAAAACGGGTATGCATTATCACTTGTAATAACCCTGTATAAATCAATTTCATCACATAAAAGGAAACATGACTTTTTATTAATGCTGTTTTATTCTTTGGTTCATATTCACAACAATGTTTGCAGCATCCATACCAGTGTGCTGGCATTCCAGCTACATTAAATGACAGTGTACCACAGCATTTAGAATGCCACATGAGGTTATTAACTAAATAATTATAGGAACAGATTGATCTACTGTGACTAAAATTACAGATTATGTGCTTTCATCTGTAACAGGAAGATGAGGTTAAAAAGGTTGTAAAATCCCATGACAAAAGTTTACAATGTTGCCCTAGAGGTATTAGCTTCAGTCTTACAGACAGCTTGCCAGTCAACAGAGCATACTAAACTCAAAGTCTTTCAAACAGTGAAAATGGCTTTACTACAACAATCTTTCTTCTTTAAACCAGATCATGATGCGGGAGTAGATTTTACGCAACCAAAAATCAGTCTCACAGACTCCAATATACACTGTTCAGTGTCTCTCACTCTCACAGTACCTCTGGTCTAAGAGCAGAGGACTTCTCATGTTTCAATTCTCTTTTCATTCCATCAAGCTTGAATTCCTTTTCAAAATTCAAGAATTTTTTTCACAAAAATTCACTGTTACCACAAGTTCCATTAGTGAACTCCTACGGTGTTCAAACACTGACTTCATAAGGGTTTCAGACCTGCAGGTCAGGTGTAACCTTTTAACTCACAGCAAGGAAGCATCACTCCATTAAATCACTGGGAACTGGGATCAATGCGATCTTCATTTCCCAGTCCTAGACATACAACGATACATAATCTGTAATTTTAGTCACAGTAAATCAATCTGTTCCTATAATTATTTAGTTAATAACTATTGATCATAACCTCAGCTATGATGACCATATCAACAATACTATAAAAACTGTCAATAAAAAATTAGGCTCCCTGTATAGAATCAGACCCTACTAGTACTTGTGTTTTCCTGCCTTTTCTCTTTCTCCTCCTTTCACTTAATGAATAATCATTTTCAAATATTGTGTAAACTTGCGCTTGATTGTAACTGAAACCTACTAAAACCTTTGTACTTGATTGTTTCTTAAACCTATGCCAAGACTCTGTACTATTGTTCACAAAATAACTTTTATTTGTTTTCCAACCATTTTTTGCTCTCTAATGTATTGGAATCTAGCCATTTTTTAATTTTGTATTCTGTAATTTACTTATGCTTGGAGCTTTTCTCCTCGGGCCTCTACTGAAAATGGACATGTATCCAGCTAGACTAGCCCAGTCAACAAATATAAAATAAATAAATTGTAAGTGCACTTTGGTACTATGAAGCAGCATCTTGTTGGGCTAACTGTCTAGTCCTGTCATGATAGAAAAATTTAAATAAAAATGTTGTGTTGGTCTACTACCAGAAAGTGCAAAGACACTAGAACACAGACATAATGTAATACCTTTTATTGTACTTACATAGGTTTTAAAGTTATTCAAGCATTTGGACTAGCAAGAGCACTTTTTAACGAGGTATATACAAATGACTACATTACAGTAAAATCATGGACTATAACTAGAGACACTGACAAGATGGTATTAATTCATGCCTGACATTTGACATGTAATAAAGTATGGCAAAACTGGGACTTTATTCAGTATGTACTATATATACTATACAATTTCTTGGTGACTGTGGACACATGCCAGTTTATTTATAAGCTCCACAACAATAATTGTGACATCACAATTGTTTGTTTGTGTCTTTCAGCTTTTCCCGGTTAGGGGTCGCCACAGCGGAACTCTGGTCCACTAATGATTGGCAGTTGATTTTTACGTACCAGCTTGCCAGGCCTGACGCACAACCTTCAACGAAGGTATGCCCATTCACGCATGTCTCCACACAGAAGACGCTCTAGCTGAGAATCGAACTGGACAGCGTCTTACTGTGAGGTGACAACGCTACCGCAGCACCACCACCGCTGGTCAATTGTGACATCACAATGATATGTTTTATTTGCCCCGGGGAAAGATTGACTGAATTTGAAACTTATTTTATGGCAGGCACACATTAGCAAACCGTGGTAAGTCTGAATATGTATTACATTACTCTGCAGCATGGCTTACTGTAGACAATGACAAGCAAGGTGAACTGGTTTAGGGAAGACTTCCTATATGCAGAATGACTTTTGGCAGCACCATGACCCATACATTCGCCAAAATGAATATTTGCTGTCAGCTGGCTTACTGTAAACATGTTGCATTTTCTGATGGTTTTCTGCTCTGCCTTCTACCCAGTGGAGCAGTCAATCACTAGTCCTGTTATGACACCTTCAGTATGAATATTTATCATTCCTGACACTATATAAAAGCACAGCATAGAACACTGTGACTGCAGTGAGCTACATCACACTGTGTCCATGTACCATAATTATACCAGTCAGAAGTTCAGTGATAATTACCTTTGTTAACTGAAAGCCTCACTGGATTTTACTGCTATTGCATAAGCCACTGAAGAATGGCCAATGGCTAACTAAATTTGCAAATGGTTGGAAATTAGGGCCAGTCCTAGGAAGCCCCACTGACACAAATGATCTCCAGGAAGGGCTGACAGACAAATAACTAGTGTCAGAGCCTTAGACTAAAACTAAATGCCAAGAAATGCATAATAATATCCTTTGGGAAGTTATGCAGTTCTGGTAAGTATGATATTGACAACACACTCCTAAGAAATGACTCAATAGTCAGGGACTTGGGACATGCATAGACAGTAATCTAGCCTTTGACCATTACATGTCTACAGTAGTGAGTAAATCAGTCTATGTTGTGCAGAAAAGGTATGGAATCTAGGGCCAAGGAAGTCATTGCTTCACTTCATTTGGCATTCAGTGAATACAATGCCCACATCGGTACGTACCCAACCAGGCACATCCAACAACTGAAACATCCATGGAGGATCCTCACTGAAAGAATACAGGGCATAAGTAACATGCCCTATGCAGATTGCCACAAAGCCCTTTCCCTATATTCTGTCTCATGCAGGCTGTTGAGGGGAGATCTATGCTTGAGATACAAGGCATTGTCAGACCCCCATCCTGATGGACCTCCTGCATATCTGTAAAACAAACAGCACCAGAATTACCCTATGAATAACAGAATCATATCTGCGTCTCTAGTGTAATCTTCCTTATATGAATGAGACATCATTTGGGAAAGGAAGCTGAGTGGACTGTTATACAAATTCTGCATGCTGATCTCATGTTTTATAAGGACAATGCTGCTTTATGAAGTAAACAGTAGTTACTTATCAAATATGCAGCATGTTTCTGTTGTCACAATAACTATAGCAAATTATGTCAAACCTGTGTAACAATGATAACATATTAATTTTCATGCATAATGAAATACATAGCATTTCACTTCACAACATAGCACTTTTCCAACTCCGTGTTGCATTCATTCATTCATTTATCCGTTTTTTCATTGATATCAGCTTTATCGTTTTTAATATCATTTTGGAGCTAAACTTTATCCCCAGCAAATAGGAATAAGGCAGAGAACCAGTCCTGGATGGAATGGCAGTCTGTTGCTGGACATGCTGCACAAACACACACACACACACACACACACACACACACACACACACACACACACACACACACACACACACACACGCACACACACTTTCTGCTGATGTGTTTAGGCAATCTATTGGCATGTCCTTGAAACATTTAACAAAACAGAAGATTCTTGTGATAACACATGTGGGCACATACAAGATTTGCAAACTGCACAGAAGGCACCCCAACTGGGAATCAAAGCAAAGAACTAAACTCTGTAAAGCAGCCAAGCTAACAAGTGAAGCATTGTGCTGATTAGCCTCTGTGCCACATAAACAACTGGTTGCGTACAGCCAGTAAATATAAGAGCCAGTTTATCAAACACACACTCATAAGTTCCATCATAACCATACTGCAAATATATATATAACTACTTTTACACAATCTTTGAAATAAGATTTGCTTTGGAAGGAGAGCAGGAAAATAGTTTAATTGGAAATGCAATCCAAGTGCACATAATTCAGTATAATCCAGCTAAAGTTGTTGTGTATCCTCAGATTCATAAGGAATTGTTACATTGTTACACAGTGAGCAGCTGTAAATGCACCTTACTCCTTCAGATATGCATGATTATCACTGACCAAAGAAAGTCATGCATGCTCCTCATGTTAAAACGCTTTTGATCCTGTAATATTTATACTGAGGTTAACACAAAAACAATATATCCCCTATCACAAAGTCACTATAAAAATGACATCCAGTTGTTGGAAGCATAACAGTCTAGGATTCTGAGTATCCATTTCACAAGACTGTTGGATCTCTATTCTTTAACATAAAATAGTCAAACTCTGAAAAAATGTGATATTGTTTGGTAATTACCACACCCCTAAAAGCAGAAGGAGATGCCAAATAGCCTTTCCTAAAATTAAAAACCTTGGTCTATTTTTTATATCTGTAAAGAGTTTGTGAATAGACTAGATTGTCTCACCCTAATTGCTGCAGCCTCTAAAAGAAATGCATCCCCCATTAAAACCATCATAAACAAAGTATGGAGATTCATCAGTCTGTCCCAGGAAAATGAACACCATTGCAAAACCACTGGAAAAGATAGTTGGTGCCTGTGAAACAATATGCTGACTTTCTATTTGCCTCTAAGCTATTTAAAGTTATCAAGAATGAGATCTTCCTCCCACTAGCCTCCGGACTTTTAGAGATGCACTAACATACAATCTTAGAAATCTTAACAACTCAGATTGTCTCCATAAAACGATGGCCTACTAAGATGGCAACATTTCTTTCTGCTGTCTTTTTCACTGTTTTTCTATTTTTGGATTTTCCATTTGGTTTTAGGTCGTTTTATACTTGTGAAAGGTGATGGGATTTATTGGACAGGATATATGTACAATAAAAGCTGCTATTAAGGGAGAATTCTTTGAAGTGCTGGATTGTTTGCTGTGTGTGTGTGTGTGTGTGTGTGTGTGTGTGTGTGTGTGTGTGTGTGTGTGTGTGTGTGTGTGTGTGTGTGTGTGTGTGTGTGTGTATTTATGGGTCTACTTGAAAACACCGACACGCAAAACACTGACAACGAGAACACCAATACCAGAAGATCGACAACTGAGATGACTGACAGTGTAAAAGCCCGACGCTGAGAACACCGACATGTTAAGGTAAGTGTGCAATAGTGACAGACTTTGGGGTTAGGGGTGTGTTAAGTGAGTTAGGGTTAGGGTGCGGGTAAGGTAAGTGTGTGATAGTGACAGACTTTAGGGTTAGGGGTGGGTTAAGTGAGTTAGGGTTAGGGCGTGGGTTAGGTGAGTGTGCGATAGTGACGGACCTTAGGGTTAGGGTTTGGGTTAAGGTTAGTGCATAGATAATTGTGTATTTAAGGTTTAGTGTAGGTTTGTAAGTTTTTAGTTGTGCTTGTGTTGTGTGTGTGTTTTTTGGAAAAGGTATTTGTTTTGTTTTGTTGATTGTCAGGATTGTAGTTTGCCCAGCATGTGAAGTTTCATGCTTTTAAACTGTCGGTCATCTCAGTTGTCAATCTTCCGGTCTCGGTGTTCTCGTCGTCAGTGTTTAGCGTGTCGGTATTTTAAAGTAGACCCGTATATATATATATATATATATATATATATATATATATATATATATATATATATATATATATATATATGTGTGTGTGTGTGTGTGTGTGTGTGTGTGTGTGTGTATATATATATACATATACATATATATATATATATATATATATATATATATATATATATATATATATATATGTATATATAGAGAGAGAGAGACAACAATAAAAAGGAAAACGGCTAAAGTCCAAGAGGTAAAAGCTGTGCTCCCAAAATGAACAAAAATCTCCAAATCAAAAAATCTGGCAACAGCTGCCATGCAGAGTTCAAAATAATTTGCGACTTTAACGTAACAGCAACTTTGCTTACTCAAGTTTAAGTAAAAAACACAGCTTTATTAGTGCACTCAGTCAGTTAGCGCTTTCACATTATAGCTTCATCAGACCATCTAATAAACTGAGTACCAAAACTTCATTTAAAATCATTCAACCACCAATCATGTCATGACACATCATAACCACTTCCAAGGCCATCCTTTTAAAGGTACATGTTAAAATTCAATATTTAAAAAACTCATCACAGTGATTCAACACTTCAAATACAGATAATATTCATTTCACAAAAAACTTTAACATTTAACTAAATAATTCAAACATCTCTGTGATCAACTTGAGGTCAGAAATTATACTACAAACAACATTACTGACTTCCCTAAATCACTTGTAGAAAAGTCTGACCAAAAGTCAGAACTTTAAACTTTAAAATAATTTTAACTAAAACATAGAAAATATAATAAATATAGCAAGGACAGCCTACATATACCTCATGTATACTAATATCTATCTAATTTTAAGACTCTTAGATCAAAGAAAGGGCTTTAAAGAAACCCTTTCATTCAGTCCTCTCCCTGTATCAGCACATAACCGAATAATCCACTTAGCTTCTCTTTCTTCTATTACATAACTAATATTCCCCCCTCGCAAACCTACTTGAATCACTTCTATGACCATGAACTCAAAAAAAATGCTGTTGCCCTGTGGTCATAACATGTTTAGCTAAAGCGTTGGTGATTACACCTGTCCTGATGTTATAAAGATCTTCCCTAATCCTATGCCTGAACTGTCTATCAGTCTTTCCAACATAGAAAGACTGACATGTGACACAGACTGCCAAATAAACCACATGTTTGGTCCCACACATCGCTGTACAATCAAACTTAAATTCTCTTCCTGTATCAGGGTGCAAAAACATACCAGTGTCTTTAATGTATGAGCAATAATTACACTCTCCACATGGTAGTGTGCCTATCCTACCTACTATCTCTTTTCTATCATGTGAGTAACATAGCATTCTCCTAATATTCCTTTTATTTTAATACCTAAATCTCGGTTTTAGTATTAGCAAATAATAGTGAAAGGTGTACTGTTAATGATTTGCATCATAACCAACAACAAGTCTTGTCTATGTAACAAAATGAACATGTAATACCCTTGTAAACATGTACTTAACACAGATGCAGATGTACATCACAATGATATTTAAATTATATTGACATGAACACCTGTAACAAGATGTTAAACAGGCAAACAGATGTATATGACGTTTATAATTCTTTGAAGGGTTTTCATTTAAATCATGCAAAAATAGAATTCCCTGTAGCATCAGACATGTCAGACACAACCTCCATGCACAGTGTGCTGTGGTGAGCACAGTGATTATCACTGCCACTGGGTCAGAGTGGTACAACAAGACACACAATGGGATGAATGTCAAGGTAATGCTAATGTAGAGAAGGATGTCCATAATGATGTCTCATGTAGTGATGTTGGTTGCTCCTTCCATGTAAGGAAACCTCAGCCCCATGGGGCTGTACCTCTGATCTGATGGTGGGATCATGAGTAGGGTGGGACCCACTACAGGTCTGTGCAATGGCATGTGGTGTACAGTGGGATGTACCATTTGGAGTCTTAGCATGGCAACTCACAACAGCTATACGTTCACATTGCAGCACAGGCATTAAAAGAGCCACCATGATTAGGGCATGTAAGAGGTGGTCTCCCTCTCCCACATGGTGTCAAATAGGGCCCAGGTACTAATGCTACATTGAGACATGCTGCTTTAAAGAGAATGTAACAAATGCCACACTATATCACTATACAGCCAGTGCTGCCATGACCCTATTATGCCAGTGCTCCTGACCTTTGTGTATCACACAGATTTGGTGTGCCACACAGTTGCATGAGCATGTGCACACAGTTCAGTGCCACGGTGGTACTGAGAGTGATCATGCACCTGTAATGGCAGGCTTACACATTCTGACACACATCCATGCATCGCCGCCACTTTAGTTGTCCATTATGGAGCTCTCTCTTCACCAGTGTCAGAGTCACTTGAGGGCAGTTACCCAAGAAAGCCTTCTGGACCAGTAACCGATGCTCCACTACCAGCAGAGTGGCCAGTTGCACCATCGCCCATAGTCCTTCACATACCTGGTCATTCTGACACTGGACAGTGTGATGTTCCTGTGAGAGCAGAAATGTCATTATCATGTAAGTTCAAAATGACTACAAACAGCATACTACACTGAATGATAAGTGAACAGTTACTGATCATGTCATCTTAAGGTGACACAGCTAGAGTATGAGTCCTATGTAGCACTGTGGAATAAATAACAGCATGCCATGTCATCTTAAGATGACACAGCTAGAGTATGAGTCATGTGTAGCACTGTGGAATAAATAACAGCATGCCATGTAATCTTAAGGTGGCACTGCTAAAGTATGAGTCCTGTGTGGCACTGTGGAATACATAACAGTGTGCCATGTCATCCTAGGGTGGCACTGCTAAAGTATGAGTCCTGTGTGGCACTGTGGAATACATAACAGTGTGCCATGTCATCCTAGGGTGGCACTGCTAAAGTATGAGTCCTGTGTAGCATTGTGGAATACATAACAGTGTGCCATGTCATCCTTGAGTGGCGCTGCTAAAGTATGAGTCCTGTGTGGCACTGTGGAATACATAACAGTGTGCCATGTCATCCTTGAGTGGCACTGTTAAAGTATGAGTCCTGTGTAGCACTGTGGAATACATAACAGCTTGCTATGTTATCTTAAGGTGGCACTGCTAAAGTATGAGCCCTGTGTGGCACTGTGGAATACATAACAGTGTGCCATGTCATCCTAGGGTGGCACTGCTAAAGTATGAGTCCTGTGTGGCACTGTGGAATAGATAGTGTGCTATGTCATCCTAAGGGGGCACTGCTAAAGTATGAGTCCTGTGTAGCATTGTGGAATACATAACAGCATGCTATGTCATCTTAAGGTGGCACTGCTAAAGTGTGAGTCCTGTGTAGCACTGTGGAATACATAACAGTATGCCATGTCATCCTAGGGTGGCACTGCTAAAGTATTAGTCTTGTGTGGCACTGTGGAATACATAACAGTGTGCCATGTCATCCTAAGGTGGCACTGCTAAAGTATGAGTCCTGTGTAGCACTGTGGAATACATAACAGCATGCCATGTCATCTTAAGGTGGCACTGCTAAAGTATGAGTCCTGTGTAGCACTGTGGAATACATAACAGCATGCCATGTCATCTTAAGGTGGCACTGCTAGAGTATGAGTCCTGTGTAGCACTGTGGAACACATAATAGCATGCAACAGATGTAAGCATGCAGCACAATTGACCACTATGGCCTATTCTGCATTAAGGGACAGAATGCTATGTAGACACCTTCACTCTTTAACAAGATAAGGCAACATATAAGCAGTGGTCTTGTTTGTGTTCAGCCATTGGGTAACGTGCATGTATAAGAGGAACTACAATCGGTATGGAAGGGTAAATGGACACCCAACAGCATATTAAGTTGATTGAAAGGGAAACAGATGCTGAGCATGTCAATTTTGGAGGATGCCAGAAAGATATCAACAAATACATTTATGTTCCAGCAGTAGAAGTCCTGGTGAAAAAGACTTTGAACTGCTTGCTGTGTGGGAAATTGGTTTTGACATTTTTGAGTATGTTTAACTGCAAGATGCACTTAATAATTGTTAGCCTAAAACCCATGCTTGCACCTGGAATAAGCAAGATCTCTCCTTCATTCTTGCCACGTGTTTTATATAGCCCTCCTTCATCATCTATCTCTTTCTTTCTTCTTTCTTCACATTTCCCCATTCATGATTTCATGTTTTAAACCCCTTAGTGCGAGAAATCTGGACAAAGACTAAAAATGGGTGTACAAAGGCACAAAAAGAGTGACAGATTTTACATATTGTTCTTATAAACTTTTAAAGTTGCTAGAACACCAGGAATTGTGTTTGCATGTTTTTTTCTGAAGAATTTGCTGTCTGAAACTCAAATATCTTTCATTTAGTAATATAAATTCTCAGTGGTTTGCCAGAAAACCACTAATTTTATGAGGAACAGACCAAAAATATGAGGCAAAAATCTGGATATTCTGCAAAAACCTAGACAGTTGAGAGATATACACATTTTCAATTTGACTAACTAACCTCCATGGGGATTACTGTTCTAGTATACTACAATTTACTCAGTTTTATTCTTTAAGTATTTTTCTTTTTGACAAATGTTTTTAATTCCTGACAGTATTCATACCCATCAGTTACCATATCTGTATGTGTTACTGCAATTCAACAACAGAAGGTGAATTAATATTATGCAATTCTAAAATCTATACTACAATTTCATGGAAGGATATTTGGTGTTAGCTGTACTCTCATGAAAAGGCATAATCTGTTTTAACAATAAATTGAAACACTCTGTTTATAAGCTACATTTTTTGTAAATGTTAAGTTCATGTGAAACATTTCTGTATTTTATGCTATAAACGTATGTAATGATATTGATTTTGTAGAACTGTTCTCCCCAGCCCTCCACTGAAAATGAGCTTTCCCACCCAGTCTGACTTTCTTGGTCAACAAAAACAAATAATAATAATAATCATGGTAAAATATTTTCTAGTAGTAAAGTCAGATCTACTGAGTTAGATTAATTTAATGTTTCACTTGGCAGTGAATTTTCCTATTTTTGGCAAATAGACACTTTTTTTTGTTTTATTTGATAACATGGCTACTTTTTGTCAGAATTCAAGTGTATTTCCTACTTGGAATATCCTCTTTGTGGATGAGTGAGCATTTGAAACTTCAGACACCAATGTAGTATTCCATCTGCATCTATCAAACAGTGAGTTTTTATTCCCTTGACAAAGTGGAAGAATTTTGTTTATAGCATTCTGAATTTTGCTGCAAGGTAGTTCAGAAAAAATGCTTGCATTCTAGAGACATGCTGGAGTCTAGATTGTGGAGTATTAATGCTGCCAAATAACAACCATAGAATGGCATCTGCACAAGAAAGCTACCTCCACTGAAGGGTTGGTGGCAGTAGCCAAGCCAATAACCCACCTAAGGTCCATGCCTCTGCTTAAAATCCTCAAAAATGAAGATAACCTTTATATTTAAGGACTTTTGAAAGACCTGCCAACCAAGAGGGGTGTCATTATTCCATGTAAGCTAGGATTTTGCCTTCTTTTCTCATGGAGAAACACATCTGTGCCTATATAGACATACATAGTACCAACTGCAGTGATTTTCATGAAGTATATAAAACTCTGTGAGGAAGATTGGAAGTCATATCTGAGAATGAAGCCTTTCTGAAATGGAATTTTTCTACAAGAAAAATGGTAAGGTTGAAAGGCAGTTACTAGGCATACAGTCCAGGAGACCACTGAGGAACCTATCCCAAATTTCCAGTTGTCCCCAAGCACTGTTTGAATATTGAATGGCTCAAGAACACAGAGTGAGCAAATAAGGGCTGAGGGGAATCAAACCCTGTATCATAGAAACTACAGCTCAGAACCGTAATCCTCTGTGGCAATTGCCAGACAAATAGCACACTTAGTTGAATCAAAACATATTGTACAGTTTTGGCTAGACCCTGATGGTCTTAATTCCAAGGAGACAGCAATGAAGATATTTGTAATAGACAGCTTTAAAGGAGCTCTCCTGATATCCATTAAAATGTGGGTGTGTTAGGGACACACAATATGCCTAGAGATTTGTAATGTTACTAGAAAGGGTACTGTCATATCTGTCATATGAAAATGTATTTAAAGACGTCTAACAAAATGATACAAAAAAGCTGAAGAGAGAAAATGGGTTTATATATTTTATGTTTGTAGTGTGGCAAACAGGGAGTAATTGCTATGTATTGTAATATGAAAAGTAATTAGAAACTCCTTCACGGGAAGCAAGGGAACTGTGTGTGTGTGTGTGTGTGTGTGTGTGTGTGTGTGTGTGTGTGTGTGTGTGTGTGTGTGTGTGTGTGTGTGTGTGCACGTGTGTGTGTGTGTGTGTGTGTGTGTGTGTGTGTGTGTGTCTGTGTGTGTGCATGCGTGTACTGCTCTACAGCTAAATTTTTAAAGTCTTCAGTAATGAAGCAGCTTGTATCCTTTACATATAAGATTATAAATTAGTATAATAGGCAGTGACAAACCATATGAAGAAAAAAAAACTGAAAATGTAAAGGTTAATGTATATTGGCTGTCAAGCATCTCCTCGGTGTTCCATATTTAAGGAAAGAGGTTGTCACTGGAAGACTACGTAGCCAAGATGGAAGATTTCAAGACTCAGACAATTGCTTTGCTATCAGAATAGTGGCAATCAGGGACAAAGGACTGCTGGTGGCCATGGGAAAAGGAAGTATCAACAACAAAATGGAGCAGGAGATGGACATAATCCATAACAGCTATGATGGCATCAGAATTGCAGGGTGCAGAAACTGTGGAAACTCCAGGGAGCTAACAAGGTGATGCCAAGAAGAAAAGGAAATGGAAGAAAGGTAGTTAATAGCTCCTTCCAGCTCAGATAACACTGAGCAGCATTTTGATTCTTGCAATTAAATTAACTTCTCTGAATTCAGTATGTCAAGACAGGGCCATCAGACTTAAACGTACATTTGAGGAGGAGGATATATACTACTTATCAAGCACTGACAGATCCACCCAAGCAGGCAAGGCCATGAGGAAGGGGGAATGCTCTAAGGTCTGGTGCCAGACACCAGTTCTTCACAGCTGAATCTATGAATAAGTTGGACAAGTTAGAGAGAGAGATGTTCTTCTGATGCAGGAACTCCTGCCCTTCTTGGGTATCATGCAAGCTAGAAGCATCAGAAAGAGCTTGTTGGGCAATCAAAGAAACTAAGACCAAAGAACTTAGAATCTATCCAAAGACATTTGTTAATAATCCTTGGACAAAAGTTTTAGCACTTATTGAGACTTTACAAATGGACCACAACTCTTTCTGAACTGATGCTCATACTAAACAACTTGTGTATTTTAACTGTGATCTGCAGTTTTGCTTCACACCTATGTGTATATTGTAAATAGTTTTTTACCTTGTGTGTTAATAATTTGTCTTAGAATGAGAATACTGTTTGTCATGTGTTGTATTTTACTTTTCTTGGAAAACTTAATAAAATATTTTGAAAAAAAAAGAAAGCTTGTTGGATGGTAGCATGACACAACAACCATATCACATTCAATTGGCCATAAAGGAAAAGATTTGGAAAAGAGCCCATGGGCCACTTTTGAACTATTATTCCAGGAAGAGGTCCAAGGATTATTAGATGAGGAAGAGAAAGTAGCTAACAATATTACAGTGGCATTAGCAACAGTGGGGAACAAACAACCATGTAGAGTCATTGCTTGGACAAAGGAGAACTGGGTTCTAAGATTTATTTACTTAATGATCATAACAATAAAAAAATGTCCAGAACAAACAATACCTATAATGTTTTATTTAATAATTAAAAATCCTTAAAGATTAAGAAGTGAACAATCATAGCTGTTGTATAATCAGGGATTCCATAAAAGGGAAGCTGTAGACATGTCCACGAGGGGCAATGTCCACCACCCAAGATATGGTTAGGAATAATGGGAGACAAGACTCAAGTAGATCCAAGCTGGAAAGATAGAAGCTATGCTATGTCACCATGCTGAGCATCTAATACAACTAGATACAGGTGGCCAGCCTGCTGGTTTGCATACATATGTGCAAGGTGGATTAGCAGGGCATCCAAGATTCTAATGCTTTAAAAGAGGGAGAGAGAGAAAGACTGTAGAACTGGCTGAAGTGGGTCCTTTGGAACTCACTGGGAATATGAGAAGAATGTAGCACAAGGCAGCATGCGTAGGTATGAAGAGAATGTAGTGCAAGGCAGCATGGGTAAGTATGAGAACAATGTATCACGAGGCAGCATGCGTAGGTATGAAGAGAATGTAGTGCAAGGCAGCATGGGTAAGTATGAGAACAATGTATCACGAGGCAGCATGCGTAGGTATGAAGAGAATGTAGTGCAAGGCAGCATGCGTAGATATAAAGAGAATGTAGTGCAAGGCAGCATGGGTAAGTATGAGAACAATGTATCACGAGGCAGCATGCGTAGGTATGAAGAGAATGTAGTGCAAGGCAGCATGCGTAGGTATGAAGAGAATGTAGTGCAAGGCAGCATGGGTAAGTATGAGAACAATGTAGCACAAGGCCTTTATGGGTAGGTATGAGAAGAATATAGCATGAGGCAGCACGGATAGGGTGTATTTCATTTTATGGAGTAGGAGGATAGATATCTTCTAGAAATTCTGAAACTGGGCAGACTGCCGTGAAAGGAAAGGATCTCCATACATTTCTCATGAACTACTCATCTGAGGGATATCAGAGTTTCTAGTGTTAGGTTTTAAACAGGGGTTCACCATACAGGTGGACCTAGTCATTATGAAAAACAGATGTAAGAACCTAAAGTCAGTATTATGCAAGCAAGTCATAGCTGAGGCTTGTTTAGACAAAGAAATTAAGAAAGGTAAAATGATGAGCCACCATCTAAGTCATAGAAGGATTCTGCAATAGGGTAAGTCCACAACATTTGGCTGAGTCACCAACTGTCATGGTCAAAGACTGAGTTTGTAAATCATAGGATAAGTAAGGAATTTATTAAATATTAGTATGCTTCATTAAATGATGCAGTAAGCTTTACCCATCTCACCCTGAATCACTGTACTATGAATTATGGTTCTTTTCTTTTTTTTTTTAATCATGAATCTTCATCTCAAAACACTTGAAAGCATAATTAAAATAGGAAATAGTGCCACATCCCCATGTGGGAGACTTTACTCTTCAACCCACCCTAATTAAATATACAGATGTCATGGTCACACAGCACAGGGAAGAGTGATAACTCCCTTTGAAGTCCCACATAATACAAGCCCATATGGTTTTGAATAACCACAATGGAAAAACACTTATTTTAGTTGCATTTGTCTGAGTGCAGCATAGCTATGTAGAAATCCCAATAAACAATGCCAGCAACCCATTTCTGTCCAGACTGGACACTAGATCAGTTGTTTTGCCTCCTAACTATCACACACCAGGCTTGGCACCTCTTTGACATGCTGCTAAATGAAACATTTTGTTACAAGATGACAATTTCCTTGAGATACATGGCACCCTGCAGAATTTTGGAGGCCTTCAGCAAATACCTTTAATGACCAACAAAGAAGTGATATGGTCTTATGTAAGGAAGTGTATTACCTGGACAGCTTCCTCCATATAGGGGTAGGGAGACAGGTGATGGTAGAAGAGACAGAATTCTTCCACAGGCTTTCTCAGGACTTGGGGGTAGTAGATAGATGTAGATTCAGAGTCCTTTAAATTTACACTAGCTAAGTTCAAAAATGCATATACGTGAAGTCACATCTTTCCTGGCTTCACCAGGTCAGTAACAAACTTGGTCAAAGACAAGTATCCAGAGTACCACCAGGTCAAAATTTCAAATCAAATAAGGGAAAACATACAGATCTGGCACTACTTGTACTTAAGAAACATTAATGGTGGGCCTTTTTTGGCAGTTTTACTCATTGGTGAATTATATCCCACAGTGCCCCTTTTAGCACCCATCTCAGCCACTTGATTGGAATGTTTCATTGGACGATGCAGTCAGTACACAGATGCAGGAGATTCACAAGACAGGGGTTATTTGTCAAGTAGGTGGCTCACCTGTCTGTGTCCAGAACAGGACGTGGGCAGAGTCATATTCCTGGGAATCTCATTCATAGAATTACTAGAATTAATGCCACTTTCTTTGGGTCTTCAGATGCAGGGGTGAGCATTTAAGCACATGAGTTCAAGGAAATAATCATGCATTAGATGCATGCATTAAAGGAAGTATCAGGCAAGACAGAGCACTCAATTGCTTATCAGCAAATGGTGACAGGCTGCAGTCAGACAGGGTATGGGGTCAGCAAAATGGCAAATGGGGTATCATCCAGGACATATGTACAATATGGTAAATAAAAAGGGACAGACATATATGTGTGTGTGTGCGCGTGTGTGCGTGCGTGTGTGTGTGTGTGTGTGTGTGTGTGTGTGTGTGTGTGTGTGTGTGTGTGTGTGTGTGTGTGTGTGCGTATGTGTGTTCAAAGTTAGGGTCATTAAAAAAAAGCTTGCTACAGAAGTAATTGTCTGCAGAAAATAGGTGAAATAGTTGTGCCACCGTTATGCTGTAGTACAACCCCTATTCTTTCATTGGAGGCTAGCAAATTGTGTGGATTTTGGGGCACTCCTATGTGCTTTGAGTAGCCAGATAGTTGGGGGGGGGGGCAGCAGCTAGGCCTGGATCCAGGTGCAGACTTGTCATAGTGGCATAGAGTGAAGGGAATATAATGGTTTGAGCTGGCCTTAATAAACCATAAATTGATAACCTGCTAAAAGCATACTGAATGAGTTATACCTCTTGTTGGCAGATTTAAGCATTGCATTGACTGTTAAATTACTTTTGCAAGTGTGCAAAGATTTAAGACATTTAAAAAGCAGGTTTCCACATTTAGAATGTGTAGGGTCAGACATTACTTCTGATACAGAGGAATGAGAAGCATCAGTAGGAGGTTTTGGCATGGTGGGTAAGGTCTTTATCTACAAATACAAAGTGCATGGTTTGATTCTGAATTCTGTTTATTGGCTAGGCTTATAACAGTCTGCAAACTGATAGCCTAGGATTTACATAGAAATACATTCACTTGTCTGGCAGTTGGCAGAGAGAGTTAATGCCCTGATATATAGTTATTGTGGTACAGGATTTGATTCCCTCAACTTTCATTTGCCTCCTATGTGACCTTGAGAATGCCAATTAAACCATACAGTGCTTGGGGAACTCTTGGAATCTGGGCTATGAGAGAGAGAATGTAGACACGTTTGTTCTGCTTGTTATGTAGAATGAAGCGTAACTGTAAAAGTTTATTTAACTAATCTAAATTAGTTCTTTTTTTTTTTGCAAGTTATCTTCAACAAATTATGCTGAAATGTTAGCACAACCTGTATAAAACACTAGGAGTTACATTGGTTTTGTACTGCGGAAATGTTGACTGTTTAGCTTCTTAACTTTTTGCCCACTTTTCTATAAATGCTTGCAGGCTTTCTCTTAGCTTTGCATTTTATGGGCATGAGGACACTGCGGATAATGTTTTTTTCAGTGGCTGGTAACCACTTAGCAGATTTTGTGGTTTCTGTTTTTTCATTTTGTTTCTTTAACTGCAGAACAGCAGAAGTCTATGGCATGCTCTGTTATTTCAGGGCGTTTGATGCTTTTGATTTCATATGTTTTACCTTATATAGACTTTATTACAAAAACATTACAATGCACTGCTACCAGCTGTTGGCCACTTGCTGAGATTTTCACAGTTGTGTTCACTTTTTCACAGTATTCCTGTGGAAGCACAATCCTATAAACACTTACACATTCTTAATAAATTAGATTCTTGCAGTCTTGCAGTAATTATTAGCACTGAAGCAGGTTGGGGCCAGCCCATATTTAAATTTAGTTGGTGTTTTTAAATCTTTGTGTACAAAGTAATCAGATTATTCTTTGAATGGTCTGTCTATGGACAATGGCAACATTTACTCCTAGAATACTTAAATACCAGATTATTTATAAAAAATATAATATAATATAATATAATATAATATAATATAATATAATATAATATAATTTAATATAATATAATATAACATAATATAATATAATATAATATAATATAATATAATATAATATAATATAATATAATATAATACAATATAATATAATATAATATAACGTAATATAATATAAGCCAATGCAGTGGCACAGCATTGATTATGTGTCCTTGCACATCCGAAAGTCATGTAGTGGGTTCTTAGACTCTTACTAATCAGGTGATTTAGGCCTAGTTATGCAACCCAAAGAGTATAGCATGTAGATTTATCACACCTCAAAGTCAGCCACGCCCTTAATCCAGTAGTAAATTTATGGGTAACCATTCAGTCATCAGGGCAGAACCTGATGTATGTCAATGCATTGCACCGCTTGAGATGCAATGGGAGCATTTACAATAGGCAGGGAATTCTTAGGGTGAGAAACCTCTCTCGTCAAGAGGTCTTTTTATGTTTGTGATGAAGAATGAGGTCTTTAGAGTGAGTATTTTAGAATTTTCAGTATTTCTGAGCTAGAGGAGGAGGTTTTGTACAACAGGGTTTCTCAGAGCCCAGAAGATGAGGCTGAAATTACCATGTAAGGGCTGGTATGAGATAAAGAAATGCAAAAGGTCTTTTAGGGGAACTGACATTTTTTTTAAATCGCACATAGGTGGCTTGTATAGTTAGTGAGAGAGTGCATTCTGCAATAGACTGGACGTCCATTGGTTGCCAGGATAGGCTATGGTGTCCCCCACAACACTGTTAAGGATAAGACAGGTTAAAGTAAAATGGAGAATATAGTATAATGTAATATAATATAATATAACATAATATAATATACTTGGAAGCAGATGAAAGTATTAGATATGTAGTTAATCATCTGCTGGTGCATGTGATACTAAGTAACACTAGCAATATATTGCTGGGCACTCAAGGCAGGTAAGGTATACTATGCCTAACTTTATTTAACATACTATGCATGCTGTTAAACTAAAATCAAAATAAAAAGATATCTTAGAAGGCATCAGAATAAAACAAACTAACAACAAAATTCTACACGCCATACAAGATATTCTGGGTTCTATCCTGTGTCAAGTAATCACAGGAAAAAAATGGAAGAAGACATCTCTGATTTTCATGCATGTCCAATGTCATTGCCATTCTGGAAGAAGGCAAATCCACTTAAAATCCAAAAACTACAGACCCTTCTTTCTTCTCCCCCTGGACTGAACATCTTAGCCAAAGTTATATTCCCAAAAGACTCAAACCTGCCTGCCCAGAACTGAGTCATACTACCCAGCAAGGCATTTTTAACAATAGATACACAGGGCCCAAGTTAGTGTAACTGTCGTTAAATATTCTACAAATGATTCAGAGGCATGATACCCTATGGGAGACATTATCTGTTGTGTTCTGCAAAGTTTTCAATACCCTGAAATGGTCATTCTTGCTGACAGCTATTGAAATATACAATGTCAAGAGAGATTTTATTAAATGTATCCAGTCAACTCAACCTCTCAGTTAAAACTGTATTAATCTCAGAGTTAATCAGCGGAGCATCGTTTGCACATCAAAAGCTGATCTCATAGTCAGTCTTAACTCCATTACTTATTTGTCTACTGTTTTTACTTAAACAAGTACTTTATCCTAGGAACCAAAACCAGTTGTATCCTGTTATCCTTCCCTGACACATCTCATACCATTGGTCAGAATGATAGGTCTGCCATCTAGTCCCTGCTCTCTTGCCAGCCTCATAGCACTTGTCATACTAGGAATGTAAGAATTACCTGAAACTCACAGATAATTATCTACTTAATTCAGCATTGTCGACTAGTGAGAGATGCAAGTACCTTGTTAAATTTGAGACCACACTGTCACTAACAAACACATCCTGTGAGCACCATTCACCGCACTCTGCATAAATTCACTCTAAGCTATCTTTTTCTGAGAAACTAGAAATAATTAAGGACTGAAGTCATTTGAGCTTCAGATTTCATATCCTTCATAAAATGCAGGTTAAAGCAAAACTTGTTATTCTATCAACTTTCTAAGTTTGGAAGAGTAATATTTAAAATCTCTCTCTGATTTTGGACTTTTGTCCCCCTATTGTTTTTTGCTTTGTCGAGACCTCTTGCACTGAGAGAGATGATGGGCTTCATTTGGTTATTAAAGTCACAAAGAATGCCCAGGAAGAAACTTTGCAAATCTACACCTCATTGGAGACCTAGAGCTACTTGACTTTAAGATGTATGGATGGTAACAGAGGTTGAAAGTAGAAGAGTGGAAACATCAAGAACAGGCATTAAGAAACAAAGGAGGTACAGGATTGTTCCACAGAATCTACGGTGCAAAGATAATCACATCAGATGTATGCATCCTATATTAGCTGGACTTTGTCAAACAAAGTATTTTCTTGGAAGAATTACTCCAAAAGCAAGGCCGTTCTCCATGGATTATTTCAGGCTCTATAAGCTCTAGATACTAGTACAAATATGAGGAGGTAGCAGTAGTTGCAGCTCTATTCAGTTCTTTGCAATGAAGACCTTCTGAAAATCCAACACATATTATTCCCATCTCAAGAAAACTCAGCAGTTACACACAATGAAAATGCACACAGCAATGTTTCTTCTGTGGGAAAATTATACAAGGATGTCAAAATGAAAGAATTCTAAAACTCACCACATTAGTTGGTCAAAACACTTAGGTGTCCAGTTTCTGGCAGTAAATGGGACAAACAAGACTAACCCCGGGATTCATGAACCTTGCGCCAGGCGCCAGCATAGCGTCGGCGTTATAACGCCAAATATGGCTGCTTAGCGATTCAGGTATGAATGAATTCCACGTGCCCCGGACTCCGCCGGAGGTATG